>NC_081407.1:522746451-522948951 GCF_030272615.1 Cryptomeria japonica
CATCTGTGACACCTTCATCAACTGCCACAAAATAGTTTCTCTAGTTTCCTCCTTTGAATTTCTTGAACCTTTCCGGTTTGTCCTTGTTGTCACCATTAGGACAGTTTACAGCAATATGTCCTATCTGATTACAAGAAAAGAATTTCAAAGAGAGCTTACCTCTATATTTGTTGGTTCCTTTAGGAAGTTTCCTGGCAAGAAGAGCTTCAAATGCCATCAGAATCTCCTCATCATCCATTTCTCTACTCTGTCTTGGTTCACCACTAGTGCTAGCTTCTTTTCCTTTTCTGGATGGTACAACAAAAGCTTTAAAAGTTGATTCAATCTTTTGAACATTGCCATCAAAACTATTTAGCTCATAGGCTATCAACTTTGCAATGATGTAGTCTAGGGATACCTTAGTCTTGTCTATTGATCTCAACTCCTGAATAGCAGCAACCCTTAATGCATAGACTAGTAATAAGGATCTCAAGACTTTTCTTACCACAGTGGAATCTTCTATTTTACCACCTGCACTCTTGATATCTCCAACAATAGTTTTGATTCTTATTCCATACTATTGAATGGTCTCACCTTCAACCATCCACATGTCTTCAAAATTCCCTCTAAGGCTTTCTTCCTTAGCTTGTTTTACATGCTCATCACCGCCATAGATATTTTCAAGAGTATCCCATACCTCTTTGGGATTTACCTTATCTTGGACATCAATAAACTCAATGTCAGATAAACTACTAATTAGGGCTTCCATGACTTGCCCATTCTCCTGCATCTCTCTCTTTGGTCATCGGTGAGAGTACCAGTAGGGGAAACATAGGAATTCTCAACATAGCTCTAGTGTTGACCACCCATGCTTCTAATGTATATCTTCATTCTGTCATTCCATTTACTGAAATTTTCTCTCTTGAACTTTGGACCTTCCCTCTTCATCATTAGACTAGGATCTTTACCTCAAGCGGTTAAGTTTATAACACAGAGGACCTGGAGGATGCTCTGATACCAATTGATAACTCAATGATGAATGGATAGTACCAAACCGGTACTGAGAGGGGGGGTGAATCAGTATAGACAAAAACACAATCCTCAACCGGTTTGTCAACAAACACTGCACTTTGGTAGACAAACAGTAACATCGGTCTTAAATAGAGTACAACTGACAAAACCCAGAATAACAGAGACAAGCATAAACCAGTTGACACTTATCTTTTCAAACAATCTAATACTTCATTCCATTTCACCCTAGTGCATGAACAGGTAATCTATCATCAAAGATATATATAAATAGCTGGATCAACATGATTTACCTTCAGACACAAATCACATAAACCATCACATGAATAACACCACACATGACACATAGATTTTTCACATGGAAACCCAACTGGGAAAAACCACAGTGGGGATGAATACCCACAAGCTATTTTTGAACTCTTTAGAAGTCCGCTTTGTTAGGAGCCTTGTCCAGTTAAAGACTGATACAACAAGTTCTGTTAGGAACTGATCCTATTAGGGATCACTCGGTTAAGGGATGGCTAGAATACTTGGTTAAGGGTTAAACCTTGTTAGAGGATTTCAAGAACTCAATGGTTTTAAGTCACCCTGTTAAAGGATTTACAGTAAGTCAGTTAAAGCTACCCTGTAAAGGGATTTCCCAACTGTTGAAGTGGTTAGAGATCAACAAGTATTACAATGATCTGGTAACAACACTCAATGCCAATGCAGATCCGCTTTAGCTCCTGTACACCTTCTGCACTTACACTCTACAGGTATCACTTCTCTCTTCTGGTCTGGCAAGAATCACGTATCTCTTCTCTTGGATACACACACAACTTTTGCCAACAACCTCAGAAAGAAACACAACATCGACCTTATAGGAAATAGATAGATCAGTAGCTTAAACCCTAAACCCTAAACCTATTAGGTTAAGCAATTCAAATGGTTCAATCCTGACCGTTGAGCATATTTCATTAAATGCAACAGTCTTGAACCAATCTCAAGTTGTTCTCCATCGTTCATTTTCCACCAATTTCATGGCAGCTGATAACCCATCACACGTTATCACTGTTTACAGACTTTGCACATTCCCGAGGTAGATAGGGACAATCTCCTTCATGCAAGATCCTTCACGCGCACAAGGCTAACAAGGCAACATGATCTATTCTTCATTACAATGCTAACTCATCACACAAAGTCACCGATTGAGTCACACAGGCTTGAGGCATTTCAACCGGAAACCCTGAAGTTGAGACTACCAACCGGTAGTCAAACAAAGCTTCCATGTGCCGGTTCCCATAACCACATATCAGTTCACCTTAAACAAACACACCGCTTCACTTTGGCACAAATGTCGGTTTACAATGTTATACCGATTCTTGGTAACATACGGGTTCTCACATATACTAGTTCTCTCCTCTTCAACATATTGACATCAATGACAACATACAATGTCATCATGTCCTCATACCGGTTCACATAATGCCAACAAACCTTACTAGGCTCATAGTTAGGATTCTCCCTATTTCCTCTTTCTTCTGATGTCCCTTTTATCTTGATATTGAAGTAGTAAGATCCTAAATACCATTGGGGGCTTGGTGTGTCTTGTCTCTTTGATTTCTTGATGAAATTTTTTCAATGAGAACATTTTTACTTTATCAAGAGTATGTTTAGTCTCATACTCCCACTAAAGTGGGGGCTAAATGTAGCGTCTTGAATTATATTGATCCCTTACAATTTTGTCCTCAATTGGGCCCTCACTTTGGCATTCATCCTCTAAGGCCAGATTGATGCTCTGATTCTACTCACACCATGTATGATGCTCAAATTTTCATTATCTACATTTCTTTTCCCAAGATCTTGGGACCCTGATGTCTAGGACCATGGCACTCAGTGCCATGGTCCTCCCAAAAAGGGCCCATTTTGGGGGCCTCATAATGGTAACATAATTTGAGCAAGAACCTAGATCCTGCATTGGTTCATGTCAAAAAAATAATTTTCTTTCAACCAGCATGTATAAAAGGAGGTCTACCCTTCTCATTTTAAACCCAATCTAGAATAATTCAAGTCCTCAATTACACTTCAGCAAATACAAGTGGGAAAGCAATCAGTCTTCATTCAATTATTAGAGTAGAAGTAAGTTCAAGATTCAAGCATTGGAGATGACATTCATGTTCTATGTTTTATGAAGACTATTTACTTAAAACCCTAATTCCTTGTGAAGATAAACAAAACTTCATTAAAAGGTATAACATTTATGTTTCAGATATTTTCAGCCTTTCCTTTAAAAGGAAAACATTTCCATTACATTACTTCATTTACATTTCAATTCTATTTCATGGTTAATTCCAAAACCGGCATTTGAACTAAGGCAAACCCTTATTCCCAACCATTTTAACTTCTCTACTATGTGTAGGAATAAGTATAGAGCTGCAATTTTTAGGATCAACATTATTTGTAGAGATAAACATGTTCCCTTTTGGATGGTGAAAATTTTAGAGGACCAGGGAAACCACCACCACGACCTTGATAATTCAGGTTGACCTTTGAGGATTAGATCTGAACGTTCACATACTTCTCAGATATAGGTTTGTGACTTTGTTTGATGATTGTAGCTCACTGTTTATGTGCAATTTCTTCAATTCACATATATTTACCGTAATTTCAGCATCTTTAATTAAGTCAATTCAAAGTAAAGGGAAATAAGAGGAAAATCTATAACCATTGGAATCAATTTAGAATCTAGATCTCTCAAGGCTAGATCTATCAAATTCCATCTTTCCCTAATGTGAAGGTCCCTAAAAAAATTAGTGGTTTAATAACATTAAAGGGTTAACACCTAATTTTTCACCCTCTAAAAAGCCTAAACCTAAAAATCTTAGTACCCCTAGAAAGAAAAAGGAAATCACCCCTGCCTAAAAATCCAAGCACCCATCTAGGAACAAACATCAACTAGTATGGCGAGAGAAGATCATGTAAATATTGCAGAGCAACCTACAAAAGAAGAGAAAGAGAAGAGGCCATATTACCTGGACATATTGGATTATCTCACAAAATCAAGCACAAACTAGAGATACAAATAAGTGTTTATAGATGCATGTGCTCACTATGGAGCACCCACATCTTTGTCATAGGGTAGGCCCTTATATCTTATTTCTACTAAAGAAGAACTGAACTAGTTCCACTATCAAATCCATGGTCCTTTGACCTGGGAAAGCAGATTGTGCCAGATGTTTTCATTGTGCTTGACTTGATATGGATTTCAGCTCTAAGATATGATTATGCTACCAAGACTGTTAGGGATTATGAGGTTAGAGTCCTTGTAGATGTAGGTATGACAACAATCATGGAATTATTTGGCCTAAGTGGGTAGGCCCTCACTGAGATAGCCTTGGATAAGTTTCAATAAGATTACAACCAAAAGAGGAAGCCTCTCAGGGTAGAAGAGGTGCCACTATTTAGAAAGAAGGGTTAGGACAATAGGAAGGTCCCCATTTTGAATATAGAGAAAGAGCCCTTCTTGGTTGACAAGTTTGAAAACTATTTTTTCAAGACCTACTATGCCTTGTGCCAAGTCTTGGGAAAGGATCAAAAAAAGACAATGCCAATTGGCATGATGCTAATGGCAATGGGGATCCAACATAAATATGTGAATAAGAATTATGATTTGTTGGATATTCTTGCTGCTAGGATATGTTGTTGTCATTGATGTCAACATATTCCTATGTTTCTATGAGTTGTTTAGTGTTCTAGTGATTGCATTGACTTGATATGGAAGGTTTATCTATTTGGGATGCTGGACTACTTCACTCCTTATTGGCTTCAATGATCTAGAAGATTGCTTGATCATATTATTTGATCTAGTTTGTAGTTCAATCTTTTTGTGTAGTGGTTGGCAGAGTTTGGTATTTGATCTGGTGAGCTCTGGTATGATCATATCTTTGGTTGCAGATTTGAGAGAATTTTTTGGATGTTCATGTGTATCTTTAGTTCAGATGGTTCATGATTTTGTGCTCTGCAAGTTAACTTTCTAGTCTGAATTATTGTTGTTGAGTGTTTTTGTGAGTTAGTGTGTTGATCGATGAAGATTTGCATAAGTGGTGTTGGTGCATCTATTGTGGATGATTTAAATGTTCTTGTTGGTGTTTCTTGATTGTGTTCTATTTCTCTTGGTGGTTCACATTGATTCATGTGTGCATTCTTGGTGATTTTTCTGATCTGGTGATATTCTTCATGTTATGCGATATTCTTGGTGGTGTAGTGTGTTGCAGTTGATCTTGGTGATATTTTTAGTGGTGATGCATATCTGGAGATTTTATTTGGGTTCATGTTATGTCATACATATCATTAGATTGGTTTAGTGTTTCACATATGTATCATGTGATGTAATTTTGTAACTGAGAGTTGAGGGTTTGGTCAACCTTGTAGTCAAGGTTGATGAATTGTATAAATAGGTTGTATAGTCATGTAATTTAGGTGTCAATGTTGTGTCGACATTATCAGAGAGTGGTGTATGTGGTGTATGAGCTAATTTATCATTTGGTGTGGTATATTGAGGAGAGATTATTGTAGGGCAAACAAATATGCTTAACTGGAACTATCATTAGGCATAAGGAGATGCTATATTTGCAGTTCATGTAATCTAGATTATAGTTTAAATCTTATTGTAAGGCAGTGAGCCTTCCATGAGGGTTGGAGCCTTCTAGTTCATCTTATTTTGAGAAGTGAGCTTTAGGCAGTGTGACTGAATGCATGTGCATTCCCCATTGTAATATTTACATACACTACTATAGAGTATCATCTTATTGTGGGTAGGTTCCCATTGTGATTTTTCCCTTAACCAGGTTTTCCACATCAAAATCTTGGTGTAATGTGTATTGGTAATATTGTGTTTATCTTTATTCTTGCTGTAGTTGTTTACATATGAGATTGTGCTTAAATTGTTTAATCCGATGAAAAATAATTCACCTCGCCTCTCAGTTTTCATTCTTGGTTGATGCTCACAATTGGTATCAAAGATAGATCCTCTAGAAGAAGCTTGATTGCTTGAGGAGATCCGGGATGGAAACTTATGTGTTCATGAAGGAAATTCTTATATTTGATGGAAGCAATTACACTATTTGGAAGGACTGGATGGAAGCTCACTTGAAATATCTTGGAGATGAGTATTGGAAAATTACAAAGAATATTTATAATGTTCCTCAGAATGGACCGGTTACTACTGCTAAGAAGGATGATGAACATAATATAAGAGCAAAGGAAGCATTGTTGAGTGCCTTGACTGATTCAGAGATGTGTAATGTGATGGTTTTGTAGATGGCACATGAGATCTGGAAGAATCTAGAGACCTTGTTAGAAGTAGATGCAAAATTTAAAGTTACAGAGCTTGAAAGGGAAGTATGAAGCATTGAAGATGGAAGAAGATGAAAATATATCAACCTTTATGGCTAAGGTGAATGATCTTGTCATGAATATCAGATGTGCTAGTGGAACCCTTGAAGAATATGATATTGTTGCTAAGGTGCTGAGATAATTGCCTCCGCTTATAAACATAAAGTAGCTGCTATTGATGAGATCTGGAGTGTGACTACAGTGACTAGAGATATGTTGGTTGGAAAGCTTATTGCATTTGAGTTGAGCAAATTTGGAGAATCACATGGGAAATCAGAGACTTCATTTAGAGACTCTGTATCCAAGAAGTAGAAGTATGATCTGGGATAAAGTTCTTGTTGGCTATCCATATTTGAAAGAGAGAAGAGAGAGATGGAAGAGCAAGAAAGAGAACTAGATGCGCTTGAATCCCTTATTGCTTGAAGATTGCCTAAAGGAGTTGATAAGTATGATGAAAATTTACCTTTGAAATGTTTCTCTTGCAATAACATAGGACATTTTGCTTCTAGGATCCCTAAGAGAATGTCTAGATATGATAAGCATGATAAAATTGAAAGACATGATAGATTTGATAAGAATGATATATATGAGAAGCATGCTAAGTATGATAAGCCCTATAATCCCTACTAGAAGTACATAAATTATAAGAGATGCTATTATGATGTTGATGAAGGTGTGACAGATGAGGAATCAAAGAATGGGAATTTAGAAGATGATTTGGTATCAGTGAATCCTACAATCTGCATTGTTGAGGAGAAATCTTTAGTTGCTAAGATTGAAGAGAAAGATGAATGGGTGATTGATAGCGGTAGTTTACATCATATGATAGGTGATAATTTAAGTAAATTTGTGAATATGGAAAGGTATGATGGTGGTATAGTGAGATTTGGTGATGACAAAGCTTGTGTGATTTGTGGTAGAGGTTCTATATCTTTCAATGATAAGCATAATACTGATGATGTTTTGTATGTTGAAGGATTGAAGCATAATTTTTTGAGTGTTTGATAGATGGTTGACAAGGGATATGATTTTCAATTGAAGAATGGTAAATATAAGATCCTAAATGCCTCTGGTATAGAGATTGCATCAGGTACTAAGACTAAAGGTAATATCTTTCACTTGAATGTTGGTGAGAAGAGATGCTTGATTTCTCAGATTGATGAAAGTTGGTTGTGGCATAGAAGGATGTGTCATTTTTATTTTGACTACATGGTAAGGATAAGTTCTACTCAAGCTGTTAGAGATATGCCCAAGATTGTGAAGCCTGCTAATCCGATATGTAAGGAATGTCAGAGGGGAAAGAAAACTAAAATTTCATTTTAGAGTAAGTTGTATTCATCTAATGGATTGCTAGGTCTGGTTCATGCTGACTTATGTGGTCCTACTAGAGTGAGAACCATGCAGGGAGACATATATTTCATGTTGTTGATTGATGATTATTCAAGGATGATGTAGGTTACTTTCTTATGGGAGAAATCAGAAGCATTGGAGAAATTCAAGATATTCAAAGCCACAGTGGAGACCGAGACAGGATTGAATATGAAGTGTTTGAGATCTGACAGAGGAGGAGAATTTACATCAGGAGAGTTTGATAAATTTTGTGAGAGGAATGGAATTAGAAGACAATTATATGCTCCTAGAACCCTTTAGATGTTGCAAGGACTATGCTGATTGAAGGAAATGTTGCACAGACCTTTTGGAGAGAAGCTGTTAGCACTATTGTTTACACATTCAATCAGGTGCATATTAAAGGTGATTAGAGTAAGACTCCTTATGAGCTATGGTTTGGTCATGTTCCTATAATTAGATATTTTAGAATCTTTGGAAACAAATGTTATAATAAGAGAGATGAGGATATAGGAAAGTTTGATGCAAGATGTGATGAAGGAATCTTCTTGGGATATTCCACTAAAAGAAAGGCCTACCGGTGCTATTATAAGAGACTGAAGAAGATAGTTGAGAGTGCAAATGTGAAGGTAGATGACTATCTTGGAAATCATATCAGACCATATGATTTTGATGATGCAGATATCCCTAAGCCTGTATAGACTAAGATCTTGAAGCATATTGATCTAGTGGATACAGTTCATTTGGATATTGCTGCTACCGGTGAAGAAGTGTAAGAGCCTAAAAATTGGAATAATCAAAAGACTATGAGGTATGTGAGGTTGAATCATTTAGAATATTAGATTATTGGTGACAAGAATAAAGATGTGATGACTAGGAGAAGGATTGCTACTAAAGAGATATGTTTGATTTCAAAAATTGAACCTAAACATGTTGTAGAAGCATGTAAGGATGAAAATTGGTTAAAAGCAATGGAAGAAGAGATAATTCAGATTGAGAAGAATGACACTTGGGAGCTTGTTCTGAGACCTAAAGACAAGAATGTGATTGGTACTAAATGGGTGTTACAGGATAAACTAAATGAAGCTAGTGAAGTGGTCAGAAACAAAGAAAGATTGGTATGTAAAGGGTGTTCTCAGATGGAAGGTATTGACTATGAAGAAACTTTTTCTCCTGTAGCTAGAATTGAAGTTGTTAGATTGTTGCTTGCATATGCCGCTTACAAGAATTTCAAGGTATATCAGATGGATGTCTAGTCAGCCTTTTTGAATGGTGATCTTGAAGAGGAAGTCTACATTGAGCAACCCGATGGATTTTCTTTATTAGATGAAGGAGATATGGTATAAAAATTGAAGAAAGATTTGTATGGACTGAAGTAAGCCCCTAGATCATGGTATGCAAGATTGGATAAGTATTTGTTGAAGTTGGGATTCTGTAAATATACTGCTGATAGTAAGTTGTACTTCAAAGTTGAGAATGATAAGATTTTGATTGTTGAAGTCTTTGTTGATGATATCATTTTTTGCGGTGATGATGATTTGACTATGAATTTTGTTGATGACATGCACAAGGAATTTGAGATGTCTATGATAGGTGAGATGAAATTCTTCTTAGGAATGCAAATTACTTAGACCGACAAAGGTATTTTCATTTCTCATTCTAAGTATGTGAAAGAATTGTTGAAGAAGTTTGGATTAGTTGATTCTAAGCCTATTGGAACTCCTATGGTGATTGGATGCCAAGTGTCTAAGAATGATGAATCTCAAAAAATTAATCAGACTTTGTATAGATCTATGGTTGGTGGATTATCATACTTAACTTAGGCTAGAACAGATATTATGCATGGTGTTTGTCTTTGTGCTATATTTTAATCAGATCCTAAAGAGACATGTTACTACTGTGAAGAGGATATTTCAGATACTTGAAGGGGACTATTGACTATGGTTTATGGTATCCAAAGAATGATGATTTCCTGCTATGTGCCTACACTGATGCTGATTGGGTTGGTGATGTTGATGACCTGAAGAGCACTACCAGCAGAGCATTCTTTTTGGGAAAGAAGTTGATTTCATGATCCAGTAAGAAACAAGATGTTGTACCCTTATCTACTGTTGAAGCTGAATACATTGTTGCTGCTAGTAGTTGTACTCAGGTAGTTTGGATGAAGCAGATGTTGAAGTGATATTAGGGTGATTTATGATGAGCCTACTGTTATATATTGTGACAATTCAAGTGCTATCAATATTTTGAAGAATTCGGTGCTAAATTCTAAAACAAAGCATGTGTCTATAAAATATCATTTCTTGAGGGAGAAGGTCAATGATAAGGAAGTCAGATTGGAATATGTATCTACAAAGAATTAGATTGCAGATATTTTCACTAAACCTTTGCCTACAAATACATTTGTCTATCTGAGAGACAAGTTAGGGGTCTCTACCCCTCCTATTGAGAACTAGATGCATGGAATTGCATCAATCTGGTGGATTTAAAAGCCTTATCCTTTTATCTGAGTTGATGAGTTGGTGCTACTACTCAGCCAAAGTAGTCAATGTGATTTTGATGTTCAATTGTGGGTTTATCCTAAGTGGGAGATTGTCCTTCTTAGAAGATGAGTTTTGGGAGAGAGAGAGAGAGCACAATTTGTATTATGTCTTTGGTATTGCCATCAAAGGGGGAGAGAGTCATGTGAAAAAATGCTTTATCTTTCGAGCTTTGTGTGCATGATCTGAGGGGGAGTTTGTTTTAGATTGTTGGTGTTGATCTATTTCCCTTGCATTGATTGTTTTTCACATTCATATGTTGCTATCAATGCCAAAGGGGGAGATTCTTGGATATTGTTGCTGCTAGGATATGTTGTTGTCATTGATTTTAACTTATTCCTGTGTTGTTGTGAGATTTTTGGTGTTCCAGTGATTGCATTGAGCTGATATGAATGGTTTATCTGTTTGGGATGCTAGAATACTTTACTCCTTATTGGTTTCAATAATCTGGAAGATTTCTTGACCATATTATTTGATCTAGTTTATA
Source organism: Cryptomeria japonica (assembly GCF_030272615.1). NCBI lineage: Eukaryota > Viridiplantae > Streptophyta > Pinopsida > Cupressales > Cupressaceae > Cryptomeria > Cryptomeria japonica. The sequence continues at coordinate 522,757,207 of NC_081407.1, forward strand.
GTTCAGTCTTTTCATGCAGTGGTTGGTAGAGTTTGGTATTTGATCTCGTGAGCTTCGGTACGATCATATCTTTGGTTACGGATTTGGGAGAATGTTTTGGATGTTCATGTGTATATTTGGTTCATATGGTTCATGATTTGGTGCTCCATAAGTTATCTTTCTATTCTAAATTGCTGATGTTGAGTGTTCTTGTGAGTTAGTGTGTTGATCGATGAAGATTTGCATAAGTGGTGTTGGTGCAGCTATTGCAGATGATTCTAATGTTCTTGTTGGTGTTTCCTAATTGTGTTCTATTTGTCTTGGTGGTCCAAATTGATTCTTGTGTGCATTCTTGGTGTTTTTGTTGATCCGGTGATATTCTTCATGCTATGTGATATTCTTTGTGGTGTAGCGTGTTGCGGTTGATCTTGGCAAGATTTCTAGTGGTGATGCATATTTGGATAGTTTATTTGGGTCCATGTTATGTCATGTATATCATTATATTGGTCCAGTGGTTCATATATGTATCGTGTGATATAATTTTGTAATTGAGAGTTGAGTGTTTGGTCGACCTTGTAGTCAATGTTGATGAATTGTATAAATAGGTGGTATACTCATGTAATTTAGGTGTCAATGTTGTGTCTTCATTATTAGAGAGTGGCATATGTGGTGCATGAGAAAATTTATCATTCGTTGTGGAGTATTGAGAAGAGATTCTTGTAGGGAAGACAAATGTACTTAACTGAAACTATCATCAAGTATAAGGAGATGCTATATTTGCAGTTCATGTAATCTAGATTGTATTCTAAATCTTATTGTAAGGTAGTGAGCCTTCCCTGAGGGTTGGAACCTTCTAGGTCATCTTATTTTGAGTAGTGAGCTCTAGGAAGTGTGGTTGAATGCATGTGTATTCCCCATTGTAATATTTACACATACTACTACAGAGTATCATCTTAATGTGGGTAGGTTCCCAATGTGGTTTTTCCTTAACCGGGTTTTCCATGTAAAAATCTTGGTGTCATGTGTGTTGGTGCTATTGTGTTTATCTTTATTCTTGTTGCAGTTGTTTAGATCTTAGATTGTGCTTAAATTGTTTAATCCGGTGAAAACTAATTCACCCCCATCTCTCAAATTTTCCTTCTTGGTTGCTGCTAACATGATTTTCCTGCTTTCATTACGGAAGAAGTACCTTAGGGCTTGATAAAAGTTAGGGAAGATGGAAAAACAGTAATTTTTAAATATAATGCCCTAGTATGCCACCTAATCTTGCACCAACATAGATATGAGTGGGACAATAGGTTAATATTAAAGTTACTTGATGATAGTGGGAAAGCACTATGAAAAATATGGTGCTATCTATGGGATAGCCAATGACTCACTACTAATTAATTAAATTCTCATGAATGTTTCTTCATCAAAGTAACCACATGGCGTGACTACATCCTGGACAGGTTGCAAGAGAAAATCATACACTTGCTTAGGACAAAGGCAAAAAGGATGGATGAGGTTAGAGAATTCAATCATGGTGATTGGTTCTTATTTTTTGATTATACCCTCTTTAGGATTCATGTTTTCTCTCAGGCACCACACCAACTCCCTATCTTTGTAACTCCACAATTCACATTCTTGGAATTCATGTGGCAATTCATGTAGAGGGAGGAAGAGCTTATGATTAAGTAAAAGAATGGAGATTTCCTTCCAAAAAGTATTAGATACAATGATTTCACAATTAGTTCTGGTCCCTTGGAGTAGGTCTAAAATTACACGAACAATAAATATTCTTTGAATTTTGGACATTTAAGATGCTATGATCAAGAGGGAATCATTAATTGGTTTAAAGACAAGCAACTGAATATGGCTAAATATTTTCATGAGTTATATTATGCAGAGAACTTGATCATAAATTGTCATGACTCTAGAGAAGTAATTCAAAGGAGAAATAAATGGTCTATTTTGTCTAATATTAAAATTGAGAGAAATATGTGGGACCCAAATTTTATAGGCTTTTATGCTTCAATTTTTTTTAAGCCCTTATGTTTGGAATGTAATTCAAAAAGACAAAATGGCCATGGTTATAGAAAGGCCAGTGCATAAAAAATTATGTTTTTGAGGAGGTGGCAAAAAATATACCTGAGGAAGTTGAACAGGCTCCCCCACATGTTCTTGTACAAGAAGGAGAGATGTCCAAGTATATTCCCCAAAGATTGGAGGATTTGATGGCCTAAATAAGAGAGATGTTTTTGTTAGATCGGATCAGACAACAACAAGATCCCTTATTTGTTACAAAATTTAATAATGAGAGGAGTATAAGTTGAACAATCTACCATCCAATGTTAAAGGCATTATCTCAATGGGCCTTAGCCCCTAGGACATGAAATCCATAATTATTGATTGGGGTGGAAGAGACCACATGAGATGGAGGCACCATAAGAACTCTATAAGATACAATGGCTTTGGAGGAAAACACTATTACTATGCGTTCAACTATGTTTTCAAGAGATGTTGGAGAGAATAAACAAAAGATGTTAGAAAGATTGATAGTTGAGAGGGTGAATATGAATGAATCTTATAAAAAGTCGTTTCAAAAAAATGTCTAAATAAAAAATGTCTCGAGAATCAGAGACCCTCTTCCTTTAAATGCCTCACCACAAGAGAAATCATCTTAACCAAAAATATTGCTTATCTATTATCACAGGAATTGGATCAGATAAAGGAACTATTGTAAACAACTAAACAAGAGTTGAAAGAAAAGGATGAGCTATTGACAATGGCCAAATATGTTACAAGAGATAAATCATTAGAAGTAACGAGGGTCATAATTTTGCATTTGTTAAAGGTAGTTTTGGATAAACTGGATGAAGTATATACTTCATATCAGACTCTCTCAAAGGCCCAATAATAGTGCAAGGATTTTGGTGCAAGTTTGAAATGATTAAGTGATACTTGGAAACATCAGGCTATCAATCTAAGAGAATTAATTATGGACACCAAAAATATTCCAACAACCCAAACAATCATCAATACTATTGAGAAAATATCTAATGTTTTGACCAAGGAATTTCAGCATCTTGAGAGCAAGGAGCTAACAATTAGATAAATTCATTCCAAATGCTCCAACACTAGAATATCCTAGGCATCTTGAATAAAAATGGAAAGATTAAAAGCCTTGATGAATGGAAGTAGGAATTTGATGAAATGATACAAGTGGTTGTAAGAAATATTGATGAAGGAGATCATCTTCAAGTGTCAACTTACCATTTTGTGACTAATAAAGTTATTTCCAATGATATTTTATACAAAAAATTTATAGTAGAAGCCAAGAATGAAGTAGAAAATAATGTGTAGAGAGGCCCCAAGTAGAGTGCATGAGATGTTAATCCTATGAGGATCTGGTTAATACTGAGAGGGGGGGGAGGTGAATCAGTATTAAGACCAAGTCCACTTAAACTCAAAATCAAACTTATTTCAACTTGCCTCAAATCTAAAACTATTTCAACTTCTATAATCAGATCTAATAACCTCTTTACCAAATTTGCTTAACACATTAATCAAATCATTTACCAATACTTTCACCACCAAAGTAATCATATAAACTTGATCAATTACCAATTCATTAACCTTATGAGTAAGATCAAAAAATTTCTCAAACAACTTCTTATCAGTACCAGTAACCTTCGATAAACTTATGATAAAACATCATAATCAGTTTCTCAAAAATAATGCATGAAATGAAATATAAACAAGAACATCACATGAAAAAAACATTCCACGCATGAACACCATAAGTTTTTAACTTGGAAACCCAAATAGGGAAAAAAACCATGGTGGGAGTTGGCACCCCCAAATATTTTTACTCTTTTGAAGTACACCCCGTTAGGAGCTTAGCCTTGTTAGAAGCTTACAATACACCCGGTTAAGAGCAAACCCTATCAGGAGTCACCCGATTGGGGGATTTGCCTTGCAACTTGAAAAGGAGCTTGATGATCTATTAGGATAAACCTAGTGAGAGGATTTAACACTCTTTTGAGAGCTTCCCTATTAGGGGACTTAAATGATTAAGGCCTGTTAGAACCTACTTGATCAAGGGATTTAACCTACTACAACTGTTAGGGAACAACAGTAAGAAAATGATCTGTTTTCTTACACTTCTCTGCTTGCTTGATCAGATCTAGTTATATACAACACTCTACAACTCTCAGGCAGATTACACACTTCACTTGGATGGATTAACACATTCTCTAAGACCACCAACTTAATAAACATCGATTGTGTCAGCATAAATAGCCATCTCAACTAGGTCAGCCACAAAACCTAATTACATCAAGAATTTACAATAAGATCACAAAAGATCATTGTAGATCATTGTCTAGATCATAACATCAAATGAAAATGCAATATCAACTGTTTATTGATCATAACTCATCACGAAAATCCGATATGTATCCTCAAAACACTCTCCAAAGCATTTCGTTGGTTTCCAAGAAAATCTTCCTTGAACCGCGCTAAAATAGCTATTAAATCTTTCACGTGGGTTGTACCGTGTTACCAACTTTAAGTAGACTAGTTTTTTATCACCGTCATAACATAAATCATTATTGGTTTGAATATTTATTCACTGGTCCTTAAACCCTATTAAAACCTTAGCAAAACTTCATCAGAAATTGAAACACGCCTTCCGGTAATCATCACAAGTTTTGGTTCCGGTCACATACATCTTTCCATGATACAAGTTCACCATCCAAACTGCAAATAACCAATCATTGCCAATCGACCGATTCAATCAAAACAATTCTACTTTACCAGTTAAATTCCTAATTCACAGACTTTAGATCACTGTCGGTAAACCTTGTCTTCTGGTAAACCAAATCACTTAGATGATAAGAAAAACATTAGGAACATCAGTTGCCAGCAATGATAACACAAATAACTGATCATGTCATCTATTCATAGAATGTCAATCTCTTCATCACAAATATACTTCTATCCTTTACCGGTGCAGTCATCCAACTTCAACTGCATGACCTGATCTGCATCAGTTATGCCAAATGCTAAAAATCTCCCCCTTTGGCATTGATGGCAATACTAATCAGATACACAATCAGAATACCATCATCATCATCAACTTGCTTGCCAATATCACATGATCTCTCCTTTATATCTCCCCCTAAACCAATGCTTCACTGAATCTAATCTTCAAATTCTCACATGTCTGACAATATGATTTCTATTCATTTCTTCTCCCTCTTTGAAAACAATACCAAAGATTTAAATGCATCACTTGTCATTAATTATGTTGCTGACTCTTTCACCATCTTTGCTACATAAATCTGAAAATTATAACAAAGCATTAAATCAAAATTTTACATTAGACTTGCTCCCCAAAGGAGTAGCCTGTTACCTTCATCAAACCTTAGTATAAAATAAACATGAAATCTATAGGATTGATGGATCTCCATCATTCTAGTTCTTTCATTGTAGAGTTCTAACCCCTAGTTTACCTCTAAGAAACTCAAAGGTAGCCTCCAGTAAGGTTTTAGTAAAGAGATCAGCCCACTGATCTTTACTCTTCACATATTCCATCTTCACTTCCTTATCTTGAACTCTTTCCCTTATGAAATGATACTTCAATTCAATGTTCTTGGTTCTAGCATGTAACATAGGATTTTTAGAAATATTTATTGCACCTGTATTATCATAATAGATAGTCACCAGTTCTAACATATCTATCTTGAATCCTTCTAGCACATGTCTCATCCATATTTCCTGCATGCAATTCATGGATGCAACAACATACTAAGCTTCAGCTATAGATTGAGAAACACAAGTTTGTTTCTTGCTTGTCCATACCACTAATCTTCCTCCAAGTAGAAAAGCTCCACCGATTGTGTTTTTTTGATCATCAACATTATCTGCCCAATCAACATTAGTAAAGATATTCAAAGTAAAATCACCTTTATAGGGATACCATAAACCATAGTCTATTGTACCTCTAAGATACCAAAAAAATCTCTTCACAGTCACCATGTGACCTTCTTTAGGCTCTTTTTGAAATCTTGCAACTAATCCAGCATCATGAGCAATATTTGGTTTGCTATGAATAACATAATGTAGCTTGCCAATCATATATTTTTACTCTTTTTCACTAACAACGGGGGAATCATCTTCTTTTGGCAATTCGCAACCAGTCACCATTGGTGTACCTACCGGTTTGCAGTCTTCCATGTCGAAAGTCTTCAACGCCTCTTTGATATACTTGGTCTGACAAATAAAGATATTGACATCTAGTTGCTGGACCTGTAAGCCAACAAAGAACTTAATTTCACCAATTAGAGACATTTCAAATTCCTTTTTCATTATATCAGCAAAGTCCATACACATCATCAACAAACACTTGCACTATCAACATCTTGTCTCCATCAATCTTCAAATAAATATTGTTGTCTTCATTGGTATGTTGGAATCCAATCTTGATCAAATGTGCATGTAATCTCTCATACCATGCTATCGGTTCCTACTTAAGACCATACAAAGCTTTGTGCAATTTACACACCATGTCTTTATCATTGGTCAAGTAAAATCCATCAGGTTGTTCAATGTATACTTCTTCTTCTAGAATCCCATTTAGAAAGGTCAACTTGACATCCATTTGGTAGACTTTGAATCCTTTATATGCAATAAATGCTAGTAGCATTCTTACACCTTCCAATCTAGTAACAGGTGCAAATGTTTCACCATAGTCCTCACCTTCCTCTTGAGCATACCCTTTGCAAACTAACCTTGCCTTGTTTCTTACAATCCTTCCTTCTTCATCCAATTTATTCCTAAAGACCCATTTTGTTCCAATTACATTTTTATCTTCCGATCTAGGAACAAGTGACCATGTCTGATTCTTCTCAATTTGATTGAATTCTTCATTCATTGCCTTCACCCAATCATCATCCTTTAGTGCTTCCTTAATTGTCTTGGGTTCAATTGTAGACATCAAACATGAATTCTCTCTCATCTTTCTCCTAGTTTGCACACCTGCATTATTATCACCAATTATATGTTCTTGTGAATGATTCAGTTTGACATATCTAGGTATTGCCTGCGTCGGTTCTATATCTTCTTCATCAGATTCCTCATTTTTAATGTCATCGCTCACTAGTTGAGCACCTAATTCTACATTTGTCGGTTGTTCATTATTATTTGCTTTTGGTTCAATGATCACAAACTTTTCCTCATTATCATCCTTTTTAGGTTCAGATATGCTTGTACCTTCAGACTTATCAGATAAATCATCAACTTTTACATTAGCACTTTCAATAATTTTCTTGGTCCTCTTATCATAACATTTATATGCTTTACACTTAGAAGAGTAACCAAGAAAAATTCTCTCATCAGATTTTGCATCAAACTTCTTAGTGTAGTTATCTCTCTTGATAAAATATTGACTTCCATAGATTTTAAAGTAACTAACAAAAGGATTTTTTCCATATCATAGCTCATAGGAGTCTTATTGTTACCTCTTTTTACCAGTACTCGGTTAAGAGTGTGTACAGTAGTACTGATCGCTTCTTTCCAGAAAAAATTAGATACATTACTTTGTAATAACATAGTTCTTGTAGCTTCAACTATTGTTCTGTTCATTCTTTCTACAATGCCATTTTGTTGTGGTATCCTCGGATCTGACATTTGTCTCTTTATACCCTGTTCATCACAATACTTAACAAATTCATTAGATGTGAATTCACCACCTTGGGCTCAATCTTAAACACTTCAAGTTCTTACTTGTTTCCTTCTCAGCCAGAGCTTTAAATGATTTAAATTTATTAATTGCTTCTGATTTCTCTCTTAGAAATGTTGCCCACATCATTTTAGAATAGTCATTGGTGAAGATCATGAAATACCTATCACCATAATAACTCTTTGTTCTCATACAGCCATAGAGATCAGTATGTTACAAGATAGGGTTGTCGTTGCACCAAAAGATGGACCTATCAATGCCCGATACAACCACTAGACTTATAGAATCCACAGGAGGCTGTTAAACCATGTCACGAGGAACGTTGGCCCACTGCCAACAATTCCCCTCCCAATGTCACTTGCCATGGCTTGCATGATTTGAACTTGTGACCAAGCAATGATACCAATTGTTACAAGCTAGGGTTGTCATTGCACCAAAATATCGACCTATCAATGCCCGATACAACCACTAGACTTATAAAATCCATAGGAGACTGTTAAACCATGTCGCAAATCCCCGTGAGGGATGTTGGCCCACTGCCAACACAGTATGTACCAAATCTAAAACATTCTCAGAAATACCATTCTTTCTCTTGAAAGAAATAGAGGTCATCTTACCGATTGGACAATCTTTACATATCACACTATCTGGTTTGACAAGTTGTGGTAATCCTCTTACAAATCTTGACTTGCTTATCTTTATCAGACTATCAAAATTAACATGACAACATTTTTTATGCCATAACCAACTGTCATCCATTCTTGCAACTAGACAATTATTAACATTACTATTCAAATGGAATAAGTTACCTCTTGTTTGCTTCCCGATAGAAATCAGTTCACCATTACTTCCAATAATTATGCAGACTCCACTCTTAAATTCAAGTAAATAACCTTTATCATTGATCTGACCAACACTTAAAAAGATTATTCTTAAGACTATCAACCCAAAATACATCATTAGTATTACTCTTTCCATTTAGAGAGATAAAACCTTTACCTTTCACCATGCAAGGAGAGTTGGTTCCAAATCTAACAACACCACCATCAAATTAATTAAGGGTTAAGAACTTACTTTTGTCTTCGGTCATGTGGTGTGAGTAGCCCCTGTCTATAATCCACTCATCACTATTCTCCATATGAGATACTAGTGCCTTTTTATCAGACAATTCCTCCTTCACAACTACAAACACAATTTCATCATTATCATCTTCTTCTTTTGACTCCTCATCCATCACACCTTCATCTACTGCAACATAACAGTGTTTCTTGCCCTTTCCTTTGAATCTTCTAAAATTTTCTTTCTTATCGGTGTTAGGGTAGTTAGCAGAAATATGACCAAATTTATTACAAGAGAAACACTTCAAAGGTAGATTTCCTCTATACTTACCAGTGCCTCTTGGAAATCTTTTTGCTAACAATGCTTCAATTTCCATAACTTGATCTTCATTGTCTTCATCTCCTTGGTTACTTCCATGACTTGTCCTGCACTCATGATTTTGATATATATCTTTTTGTTTTCTAGCAGATGAACAAGTAACAAAAGCTTTAAAGGCAGATTTAGTATATTTTGTCACACTATCGTCAAAACTATTTAATTCAAAAGTTGTAAGCTTACCAATCAATGAATCAACAATTACCTTATCCTTTGCAATAGATCTAAGTTCTTGGATTGTCAATACTCTAATAGCATACTGAGGTTGAATTGTTCTGAGCATTTTACTTACTATTTATCATCTTCTATTTTGCCTATATCACTCTTAATGCCGTGAACAACTTCTTTGATTCTCTGACCATACTGTCCAATATTCTCTCCTTCAAGCATTCTCATGTCATTGAAATTTCCTCTCAAGCTTTCCTCTTTAGCTCTTTGAACATGCTCATCTCCTCCATAGATTGTCTCTAATTTTTCCCAAACCTCACCTGCAGTTTCCAATCCTTGAACATCAATATATTCTAAATTAGATAAAGTACTTACAATAGCTTCTAGGGCTTGCATGTTATCCTATTATTCTCTGAGTTCATCCAATGTCAAGGGAGTAGTGGTAGGAGCAACATATGTCATTTAAACTTGCTTCTAATATTGTGCACCAAGACCTTTAATGTAGATCTTCATCTTGTACTTCCAGATCTTGTAGTTATCCTTGTTAAACTTGGGACCCTCTTTCTTCATCATCTTGAATTCCTTAAGATATTTTCCTCAAGCGGTCAGACTTTCTACACACAGAGGATTAAGGCTTTGATACCAATTGTTAATCCTATGAGGATCCGGTTAATACTGAGAGGGGGGTGAATCAGTATTAAGACCAATTCAACTTAAACTCAAAATCAAACTTATTTCAGCTTACCTCAGATCTGAAACTATCTCAACTTCTGTAATCAGATCTAATAACCTCTTTACCACATTTTCTTAACACATTAATCAAATCATTTACCAATAATTTCACCACCAAAGTAATGACATAAACTTGATCAATTACAAATTCATTAACCTTATCAATAAGATTAAAAACTTTCTCAAACAACTTCTTATCAGTACCTGTAACCTCTGATAAACTTCTGATAAAACATCATAACCGGTTTCTCAAAAATAATGCATGAAATAAAATATAAACAAGAACATCACATGAAAAACATTCCACACATGAACACCATAATTTTTTGATGTGGAAACCCAAATAGGGAAAAAACCACGGTGGGAGTTGGCACCCACAAATATTTTTACTCTTTCGAAGTATGCCCTATTAAGAGATTAGCCTTGTTAGAAGCTTACAATACGCTTGGTTAAGAGAAAACCCTGTCAGGAGTCACCCGATTAGGGGATTTGCCTTGCAACTTGATTAGGAGATTGATGATATATTAGGATCAACCTCATGAGAGGATTTAACACTCTTTTGAGAGCTACCCTGTTAGGGGACTTAAATGATTAAGGCCTGTTCAAACCTACCCGGTCAAGGGATTTAACCTGCTACAACTATTAGGGAACAATAGTAAGAAAATGATATGTTTTCTTGCACTTCTCTACTTGCTTGATCAGATCTAGTTATACACAACAATTTGCAACTCTTAGGCAGATTACACACTTCACTTGGACAGCTTAACACATTCTCTAAGACCCCTGACTTAATAAACATCAATTGTGTCTACATAAATAACCATCTCAAGTAGGTCGGCAACAAAACCTAATCACATCAAGAATTTACAATAAGATCACAAAAGATCATCATAGATCGCTATCTAGATCATAACATCAAATAACAATGTAATATCAATCATAGATTGATCACAATTACGCATCACTAAAATCCTATCTGTGTCCTCAAAACACTCTCCAAAGCATTTTGCTGGTTTCCAAGAAAATCTTCCTTGAATCGCGCTAACACAACTATTAAATCTTGTTGGCCATTTGGAGGAATTGATTATGTGTTGCATTGATGTTTTGTCATTGATGTCAACACTAGTTGTTTTGGCTGTTTACTAGTATCCTTCTGGTCTCAGTAAGATGTTTAGTTTTTGGTTGGATTAGATCATGATGATCTGGTATGCTCTGGTATGTTTTGGCTTATGGAATTAGCTTAGATCTTCTATTCATGCTACTCGGATTCATGTTCAGTTAGTTGGTTTTGATTTGGTGATCAGATGCTATCTTATATGCTGGTAAGCCTGGTTTGTTGATCCAGTGAGGGTTTCACCGGTAGAGCTTTGTTGAAGATCTTTTGATGTTATGCATAAGTGGTGTTGGTGCAGCTTCTAGTAAAGATTTAGGATGCTAATGGTGATTGTGTTCGAGACTTGGCTGATTGGGATCATTGATTTGGCATGTATGGACCTAAATTGGATCCAGTATTATCTAGGTTATGGACCGGCTTAATGTAACGTATTGTTTGGACTTCTCGATGTGTTTCCAGGATGTCTTATGGGTTGGATATTATTTGTTTGGTCTCAGGATGACATGTTTTGTAATAATGTAAATACTTTATTGTCTGGTGGCTGACCTTATTGTGTATGGTTGAGGGTTTGTATATATATGATGTAAGATTTCATTATAGATCATCTATTAAATATATGGGTATGGATATGTAAGGAATGAATAATGTAATAATTATTCATGCAGAGGATTTGGTCAATCATTAGTGATCAATTCAGGTTTATGTAAGAGGATTTAGTCCTCTGGTATTGAGCTTAATCAGAATTGTACTCAGGAATAGGAGATGCCATCATTCCAGTTCAATCTCTCTTCTAGATTGTAGTCTATATTTCTATGTAGTCAGTGAGACTCCTTTTGTAATGAGAAGTGTGCTCTAGGCTATTGGCCTTTTTGCAAGTGCAGGCCCCTCATTTGTAATCACATACTTACTGTAGAAGTATTATTTGACTATGGGTAGGCTTCCCACCATGGTTCTTCCCTTCATCAGGTTTTCCACATACAAATCTTGGTGTCATGTGGATGATATTTATTATCTAATTGTTGCTTGTGGTTAATTGGTATATCTGCTATTTTGGTAAGAGGTTTATATATTCCGGTGTTGATCTTTTGGGTTACGGTATTAAAGTTTTAATTGCTTAAGCTTCTGGTAATCCGGTGACAACTGATTCACCCCCCCTCTCAGTTGTCTTCTAGTTATTTGAATTGTCTAACAAATCTTTCATGCAGGTTGTGTCATGTTACCAACTTTAAGTAGACTCGTTGTCGATCACCATCATAACATAAATCATTACCGGTTTGAAGATTTCTTCACCAATCCTTAAACCCTACTAAAACCTTAGCAAAAATTCATCAGAAATTGAAACATGCCTTTTGTAATCATCACAAGTTCCATTTCCCGTCAGATACATATTTCCATGATATAATTTCACCATGCAAACCACAATTCACCAATCATTACCAATCGACTGATCCAATCAAAAGAATTCTTCTTTACTGATTAAAGTCCTAATTCACAGACTTAGATCACTGTCGGTAAACCCTATCTTCTGGTAAACCAAATCACTTAGATGATAAAATTAAATACCAAGAACATCAATTGCCAGCAATGACAACACAAATAACTGATCATGTCATTTATTCATAGAATCTCAATCTCTTCATCACAAATAGACTTCTATCCTTTACTGGTGCAGTCATCCAACTTCAACTGCATGACCTGATCTGCATCAATTATGCCAAATGCCAACATGAGATCCAAATATTTAAATGTCCCACTAACTTTCAGATTGCATAGTGGCATCAACAATACTACACAATTGAAGAAGAATACACAAAAGGATGCTATCCAAGGAGGGACAGACTATGCCTCAAGTATAATTCAGCTATATATATGGGAAGCTTACCAGATCATGTGGATCACAAGTATCTGACATTGATTTAGATTAGTTGATTATGTTTGGAGCATATATTTATTTGATAAATTAAATCTTGGTTCCTTGGTCATTTCAACAAGACTTATTTTCAATTTTTACTTCTTTCTTTTCTTTTAGTTTATGCACTTTCCATCTCAGCATCAGCCAAGTCATCATCAATATCTTTCATTTTTAGATATTATCCTAATTTTTCATTCATTCCTTTTAAATACTAATTTTATCCTTCGAGTGGCCTCATCCTTAAATGTGTTCTTAAAGTTGGCTTGTTCCTAAGATTATGAATTTGAATGTTATAGTACTAGAGTACAATTGAAGAACAATACTCTGATCTCCTACATTTTTTTTTACAATCACTTTATTGATTAAACCTATGATCGCTTGATCGGGAAACTTTGGAACATTGGTACCTTTTCACAATCAGTTCTCAATTTCCTAAGATCAATGATAACCTGAATACTCTTTAGAAATCACCCATCATCAAGAGCTAAGTATGTTGGTCAATGCCTAAAGTTAGCAGGTTGGGTGACTTTCAAACTCTTTCCCAACATGCTTCTCATTCCATAAGATTGTCAATACCCTGATCTTTGGTAAGGATCACATATCCCAAGGCATAATCTTTAAGAAAATATAGAAAGTACAAATCATTTATGACAAATGAGATGGGGCAAGGGATACAAAGGTGGCAATGCTATTTTTGAAAATAAAGGATATTGCTTCCCACGAGACAACATTAAATGAGTTTTAAACCTAATTCATAAATAAGGGATATTAATTCTTATAACTTCATTATTAATTGCTAAGTTGGTCGAGGTAATGTATCAACAACTACTCAAAAAAGACAGAGAATACTCAGTCCATGTATTCTCATTTTAACTAAGTTTTCAATATGGATTATTCCCCTACCTCTAATTAGAATGGTGTTGCCTCATGAAGACCAAATCCCTATGACTCAACCAAACTTAAATTGGTGACAAAGTGAACAGAGATATTATTTCCAGATTGTGCATGATAGATTGGAAGGAAAGAAGAAATTTTTCAGAATACAAAATTGCAATTGATACTGTGAGAGAAGAAGAAAGATGAGAAAAAAAATCATAATCAACACCTACAAGAAGATATTATTGTAGTGATAAAATCAACTTGAGGCAATGTTGGTAGAGTATCTTCTACCACAAAAGGAGAATTCAAAATGGTACTGTTAGGGGATGGTATTACTTCAGTACTCTAGCCCAACACAAATTTTTTAGAAGAATCACAAAAAGATATCCTCTCTAGGTTGACAACTCTTGCATGGAAATGCAAAATGAGTTTTGTGTATATGAGGGTGATCCTAGTAATACCAAAAGAAGAAAAGGTAGAACTACTTTATGCACAACTGCAATTGTTACTTTAGGCTGAAAGGAATCCAATTCCCCTTAACAATTGATATCATTCATTCTGAGTTGGCATAAGTAGTGTAGCCTTAAGGGTATTTGGCATGTTAAATTATAGTTTATGATGGGCCACATGTGATATGATATGGCATGTTTTAGTTTTCTTTGTAAAAACAATCTTTTTCAAGAAACCGTTATTTCTTTGAGACAGTTATGATCTAGTAGCTATATATGTTTAGAAAATTAGTAGTAATCAGAGGATCTTTTTTTGGAAAACTTTGTATTGTTATAAATATATATACTAGTTAATTGTCTTTCAATTACTTGGATATGCTTCAATGAAAACTATTCAAATGGTTTCCTAAGATCAGAGACTTTGTGTTGTGGTGTATGGATGTCATTCTTCTTATGTTGAATGCATAACTATTTCAGTATTTTTGCTGCTATGTATCTAAGTGATTGAAATATATTCATGAGCCCATTGTTATGAAATATTTATCTTTGTATGGATGTTGACAACAATGGTTGTTTTAATTATGAAGATTTTAGATTTTATCTTCTAATCCCCATCATCCTTTTAGATGAGAGTTATAATCAATTGGAAGATTTTCTTTGATATTATTTTGAAATTTGGAAGTATTAGGAATCCTTTAAAAACAATTGGTTAAAAGTTACACCTTTTGATTGTTTTTTGGTTAAAAGCACACTTGGATTTAATTCATTGCATATAATCAAAAGTTAGTTGCACCTTGTAAAATAAGAAAAGAGTAGGTATATAAGGACCTCATACCTATCTCAATTGCTGGTTAGATTGTTACTTTTTGGGGGTGTTAGAATATAGAGCTATCTTTCCCTAGGGTATCTCAATGCCATTATTTAACATAACATAATATCAACAACATAAAACTTTAGAACTTCTTTTCTACAAAAAACTCAATATTAAATACAACTAAGATCATAAACCAACAACCATTTTACTAAACCATCGTTCAAACATAAAATGTATTTCCTTCTACAATATCCATTGCTCACAACATCATTTGCCTATAGAACTAAAGCATAGAACACAAATAGTATGAAAGGTTCATTTTAAAGTTCCAAATCCAAATATTCCTACTCAATAATCCTACCATAAGATAATTCATAACATCTCTAAGGCAATATCATTAACCATTGACTAATAGAGAAAACTCATTAATCTTTTACACAATACACTACTCACATTACAATTATTGAATATTTATCACTTACTTCAACAAGAACCTTGATCTCTAATTACAAGGATAACAATCATCTATGATACAAATCATGTCTTACATTAATTCCTTCACCTATATATAACTGCTAATATGATGATAAAATTATACCCCCAAGCTACAATATCAATATACCATTTACATATCATATTCCATACACAAGGACCATCACATAATTACCATCACTACTATTACTACTACAATGAATCATAGTCCAAAATTACAATTACATTTATCCAAATTAAATGATTATAATAATGTATCTAACCATAAGGTTTGATAATAAATTACTCAAAAAATTCAACTCAAGTTGAAGAGACAAAGAATCCACTCCATGCACACAAACATCCGACAAAGAGAAAATCTCAATGGAAGAAGGCATCAAAGCACCCAACCATGTGGAACCAATAAGCTCCATCCCTTGTGCTCTAGAGAATCACACACACACAAAAAAAAACAAAAAAAACCAAGGCTAGCACCTAACAACTAAAGGACATAAGCATAACTGACTACCAGCCACAAAAATGAAACCAAAGCCACAACATAAGGCTCAACCACAAAGCACAAGACAACAAGACTGCAAAGGATTCCAACAAACCCAATCATAAGAAACTATGACTCATGTAGGGAAGAGTGTCATAGTATTCTATCACCTCAAAAAGGGATTATCATGTTGGTCTCTTTCCCTAACACCCGTGATACCCATATAGAACCATCTCAACCTTTGAGAGAATCAAGGGAGTTTGGTTGCCTCTCCAACGCCTTCCCAAACATCATCCTAAACCTGTACTATCACTCTAGGCCATGAGTAGGCCACCACAAATCAATTAACTATCTTATTAATGTGAAATTCTATTACCTTTCCCATATAGATTAATTTATTATTCAAGGTTGTCACTTATTTACATAGAAAAATTTCAATGAGATTTCGTTGTAGTCTAGACCCCGACATCTATCTCAAGTAATCTCTTAGCGGCATATCTCTCATGACCCTAACACTCACTTGAAATCCACTCTCCCTATCATGATCCTAAACTTAGGGTATCATATAAATACAACAAGGCTCTTATAAGATTTCACATAATACCCATAGAAGGATCCATATAAACACATCTGCATCATACTGCCATAATGCCATAATCTCATATCATATAATTTCAACAAGGAGCCAATCCCATCAAGAATTATACAATTTCAAAATCAATTCCAAAGATTCTTTCATGAATAAAACATTATCCCAAATGCCATAAGCCACATAAATTCAATCTTAAATCACATAGAACAAAATTTGGCACAATAAGAAATTCATAGAAACCACAGAGAGAACTAAGAAAGCCTCTAGTTTGATAAAAAATAAGTCCTATACTATGAAAATAAACCCATAAAACTAAATACAAAAGACTGGTGCAATCATAGATTGGACCGGCACATACAAAACATTCCCTAGTGCCTTTGTTAACTAGAATGACATATCTAGATAGAACTATAATGCATATATTAATCATATTGGTGCATTTGTGAAATAGAACAATGATTTCATATAAAACTATGGTGCATATGAACAAAATAATGATGCCTACGAGTGTTGGCAACAACAAAGTAGGAAAACTGAGAGGGGGGAGGGGGTGAATCATTTTTTCAGTGGATCTACAAGCTTAACCACAAAAATAGATCTGATAAATTGTAGCAATAAAAAAGATAAGCAAATAGATACCACAACACACAACACCAAGATTTTGACATGGAAAACCCGATTAAGGGAAAAACCACGGTGGGAACCTACCCACAATAAGATGATACTTTGTAGTAGTATGTGAAAATATTACAATGGGGAATGCACATGCATTCAAGCACACTGCCTAGAGATTACAGCTCAAGAAACAATAACCCGAAAGGATACAACCCTTAAGGAAGGCTAACTACTTTACAAGGAAGTCTCACTAACTTACAAAATGATCAGACTACAATCTAGAAGAAATGATCTGAAAGAATAGAATATCCAAATGCCTATTCACAGTTCCAGTTAAGCACATCTGTCTGCACTGCAATACCAATATCTTCTCAATCTTAATGCCAAAGGATGAATTATTTGTTCTCACATACACCAATTTCTAATAATACACCACCTCTATATGCAAATAACATGACAATATCACCTATTTATACAATTCATCAACCTTGACAACAAGGTCGGCTAAACCCTCAACTCACAATTACAAGATTACATCACATGGTTAAAAGATCGACCACTAAACCAATATAATGATATACATGACATAACATGGACCTAAATCAAATTTCCAAATTCTCATCACCACCGGTAATCATGCCAAGATCAACGACAACACGCTACACCACCAGAAATACTGCATAACATGAAGAACATCACCGATTCAGAAAACTCACCAAAAAAATGCACAACGATCAATGCAGATCATCAAAAAAATAGGACATACTTAGGAAAAACTATCAAGCATGCTAGAACCATCAGTAATAGCTTCGGCAACACCACTTATTAAATCCTCATTGATCAACATTTGAAACTCAAGAACACTCAAACAACAACAACTGTCACAAGGAAAGATAACTTGCACAAAACCAAATCATGAACCATATGAAATGAAGATACACAAGACCATCCCAAACAATATCTCAAAAGATCAACTCAAGATCTGATCACACAAGAATATACCAAAGGAAATACTGAACTCTGCAAAGCTCTGATCAGATAAACAAACTACAAACCCAAATCATCTGATATGATCAATTAAGCTTCCCAGATCACCAAAACCAATATAGAAGAATATAATGATACTAGAAATATTCCATACACCAAACCATGATCCCAATAAACCAATCAGCAATCACTGGAGTAGGAATATGTTGACATCAATGAGAACAACATATCCTAGTAACAACAATTTCCAACAATGAGATATAGACCAGT
Organism: Cryptomeria japonica; assembly: GCF_030272615.1. NCBI lineage: Eukaryota > Viridiplantae > Streptophyta > Pinopsida > Cupressales > Cupressaceae > Cryptomeria > Cryptomeria japonica. Next base: position 522,775,848 of record NC_081407.1, read on the forward strand.
GCATTCGACAACCAGTCTAGAACATACAAGGTACAAAATGGTGCATATGACAGAATAAATGGTGCATATACAAAATACTTTAGTGCATTTGTTCACTCGTTTAGCTCTTTTGCAACATAGAATAAAAACCAACTTAGATGCAAATGAATTTATACGATTAAGTCTAGAATCCACTCAAATATATATTATGACATCAACATAGGTTTACGAGGGCGTAAACAACCCAAAACAAGAGTAAAATATGAAAGGAAGGATCAAATATCCAGATGAAGACAAATACGACCTGATTCCACACATGACATCACATTCTTAGGTAACATACAACTCTTATCATCCAACAATACCAAACACAAGGATGTTGTAAAAAAAAATACTCACTACAATGCAGCAGACAAGGAATGAGGAAAAATAATCCATCCTTACCGCAATGACAAGGAGAAAGTAACAATACCCATCACAGTCACAACAATTAAATCCAAAATCTCTGAATCATCAAATAATAATAAGAACTATATCATAACAATGCATATGACACAAGATCATTTTTCATTCACATAGAAAACACAAGTTCCTTTCCACAACACGGTGAAGAAAATCTTTTCAAATTGAAATGCACACAACGTTAAAACCCTCCAACCTGGAAATGAAGACGATGGACAAGAGAAAATTACAAAAGAGTAAACGTAGTTATACCAATTCCACAACCAATCATTATAATCACAACTTCAATCAAGAATCAAATCAAGCTCCAATCTTCAATCCTCATGCCAATGCCAAAATCCAAACTCAACCAAAATATCAGAAATATGACAATAATTTCTAGCCAAAAGGAACCTCACCAAAATCTCAGATAGCCAAATTTATAAAAATTAATCCAAAAACCATAGCTCATCCTAGCCAATCAGAAATAATAAAAAATATAATAAACCTTACCAACCATACCAAAAATCGAGGTATAATATTATTTAAATAATATTAACCTCCAAATTATAATCCCACAACCAATAATAAGAGAGGGTAGGTAAAAATAAATAATAAATAAAATAAGAAAAAGTGTAAATAATATAAATAACCAAAAACCATAAAATTAAGTAAATTTAAAGCACAAATAAATACAAATGCTTTATTAAATATAAACCACAAAATAAACATTAATAATATTATTGTAGTGCTCCTCCCTAAGTGATCTTCCTTTTATGCATCAATAGACTATATTGTTATAGCTTAGATTATCTTGTGATGTTTTTGATAGATGTTTATGGATTTACTTATGATTTGGATGCTTCATTATTGATGATAGATGTATCATATTTTCACTTGACATTATGATCTCATGTGGATGATGATATTCATATATTATTATGATGATGGATTACTATTTGATGATCTATGCATATTTATTTTATGTGTATAGTTTATATTTGATTATGGTGATTTGATGGTTTCCTATTATGAACTAACCCTATTTCATATTTATATTGGATACAATGATGGGTATGATTAGTGTTTGGTTATCGTGATTGTCTTCTACTGCATTTGTGATAGGGATGATGTCATACCACTCATTCATGATAATGATATAATGTTGTGATTCCCTTTCACTTGTATGTTTATTTCATGATATATGTTATTGTATGTGTTGGTGTACAAATGTTGGTGGTGATAGGTTTGCAATTACTAGACCTCGAATTCACCTGGCTTCACGGGTTTGAGCGTGTCTTTTATCCCAATGGCTAGTTGATTGGAGGTGACATGAAATCCCATTCTACACTCCTTAGGCAATGGGTATCTCAGAGAGCAGCTTGGAGTCCTACCCCCTCCGGTAGAGACTTAGAATTTTGATGTTTGTCATCAACCGGCAAAAATTAACAGAGAAATTTTATTCTAGCTTTGATGAGGAGAGCTACTTCTTAGGGGGAGTAGTTGGATAAATTGGTTAATTGGTATTTTGTATTTGGTTTTGTATTGCTTTGGCATTTGATGTCAAAGTGGGAGAGATATTATGGAAAAAAAATTTGGGGAGAGATATCTTTTGGGAGAGATTATTCCTAGGGGAGAGACATTATGTATTTTGATTTCTAGTTAATGATCTCTTTGGGAGATTGTTGGTTTTTGGTTTTTGGCATTTCTGTTTTGGTACTTTTATGGTTTTTCCATCTTGTGTTGCCATCAATGCCAAAGGGGGAGATTGTTGGTATTTTGGATATGTTGATATGGTTTTGTCATTGATGTCAACACTTCTCATCACTTGTCAACCTTATCAGCACTTGGAGATCTTTGGTTATGTTCACCGGTAAGTCAGTGACTTATGCACAATCAACGATATTTGGTTTACCGACATTAAGCATTAAGTTTTGGTTAAGTTAATTTTGGTTGAATTTATTGGACAACTGATTCACCCCTCCCCTCTCAGTTGTCTCTAGGACCTAACTTTAAATTGATATCTTTGTTAGTTTAGTATCTTGAGTTGAGTCGTCGTATAGCATCATGTGGTTTTTTGTGCTGCTCTATGATGGGTTGTCCTAAGAATTTGTGATTATTGGTTATTTAAATATTAGTTAATTAAATTGGCTCATATGGTTTATATAATAAATTAAATTAATAGTTGATATTAATATTTAATATTAATGTGAGATTGTTATTAAGGACTATTTTTTAATTAATATTTATTATTTATTTATTAATGATTTAATATTATTAAGGATTAATTATTATTATTTATTAATTGTGGCATTAATATTATTTGGGTATTATGGTTTAATTATTTAACTAGGCCATTATGTTTTATTGTGCCTTGGTTATTTATTTAATTGGTTGATTATAATATTATTTTCCCTATTTACCCTTTTGGATTAATTGATATATTATTTATTCTACCTACCCTATTTTACTATTGGCTGAGATATTGGGGTAAGTTAATTAAATAATATTTAATATTCTTGCCTTGGTATTTTCATAGGGGTTGGTAAGAAATATATTTTAATTGATTATTATGGTTAGCCGACATATTCTATGGTTTTGGCTTGATTTTCTATATAATGTATTTTTTGTGATTTCACGGGGGTTGGCCTGCGTGAGTTTTCTGGGGAACCACTGTTGGGTTGTCCTCGATTTGGATTGTGGAGTTTTTCTTTGGATTCTTGATTTGTTGGATTTTGGAACTAGATTTTGGTTCCTCTTCAAATCTTTTCCTCCATAACTTCAGGTTCTAGGTTGTTTTCATTTATCTTCTGTGCTATATCATTTTAGGAAAAGATTGTTTGATTTGTTTCTGAGTAGAGACTATTTGCGGGAGATTTGGGAAAAAGAATGTGAATTTTATATTTATCAAATTTTTATTATAAGGCTGGGGAAATAATGTACTTTGTGGATCTCACCTGTTGTATGCATTTCTTTGTGAATGTTTTCATGAGGATTGTAATTTTGGGAGTTTTTCATTGCTTCCCTCACTTTGCATATTATATTGCTTGACAATATTTCACCTTGGATTATCCTTGCCCTTGTGATTGGTGTATGTTGTGAGGCTCTTCTTCTGGGAGATTTCTTCTTGAGTATCATTGTGAATTGTATTGTTGTTTGGAAAAAGAAATTTTCTATGCTTCTAATTCTCATGTTGATATTTATTGTCTTTGGTTTTTAAGAAGCTTTTGCATCCCTATTGGACTTGTCTTGAATTGTTTTGAAGCCTTAGAGATTTTGTTGAGTTATTCGTAACTTTATTGTTCCATTTTTTGTGTTTTCTAGACTTTGTTTTATATGTTGTAGAATTTATGTCATAAGTGCCAGAGTAAATGTTATATGCATTAGTCATTTGGTTCAATGTGTCACTGCATATGCTAAATGTGCCATTATACTAGTCAAGAGTGCCATAATAGTTATCAAATGCACCATTATGTTTGTGAAAGGTGCTTGAAGATTTCATGAATGTGCCACAGGATCTGTCAGATGCGTTATTCTATGTTATTTTCCTATTTTAGCTTTTTGAGATGGATTTAGCTTTCTTCATTGGATTTAGTCAGTTATGTGGTTCAAAGATTTTGATGACTTTTCTTTGATGTTTATGTCAGATTTATGGCATTGATGTCAAAGGGGGAGAGATATTTAAGTGAAAAATAGAGCTTAACAGGGATATCATTCACATGGGGATTTTGGTCTGTTGGCTCTGAACTTCATTGTCATATCATTTTGGGGAGATTATTGGATGTCTTCCATTGGAGGAGACTTTTTTGGCATTTCTTGGAACTTGGATGTTTTTCACATCTAGTGTTACCATCAATGCCAAAGGAGGATGTTGTTGGCAATTTGGAGGAATTGATTATGTGTTGCATTGATGTTTTTCATTAATGTCAACACTATCTATTTTGTTGTCTACCAACTTTCAGTAGAGTGGTTGGTCTTTGATGTTGATCTAGAGATTTGTCTCCAGTTTTGGTCTGGCTGTTGGAATTGGTTTGGATTGGTTATTCATGTGATCTTGATGTGTATCACATTCAGTTGGTTCAGGATTTGATGATCTGGATGGTATCATATGTTCTAGTAAGCTTGTTGGTTACTAGTAAGGGTTCTACCAATAATGCTTTGATGAAGATCTTTTTGTGAATACGATAAGTGGTGTTGGTGTAGCTTCTAGAAGGTTATCGAGATGCTGATGGTTATCATGTTTGTGTTCCAATTGATCATGATGTTTCATTTGTCTTATGGCAACATATTTTGGGTTCAGTGTTATTTTCTTAGGTTATGGACCAGTTTATGTAACGTGTTGGTTGATGCTCTCGATGCGTCAGCGGTTGGATTTATTGTTTGGTTTATGTTGTTTCGATCTTAGGTCGACTTGGTTTATCATTGGTTTGCAGGATTATGTAACAGATCTATTGTATTATCTTTTAGGTGGCTGACCTAATTGTTTAGGTCCCAGGTTGGTATAAATATGATGTAAGATCTCTTTGTAGATCATGGTATGTGGTTTATAGGATTATCTGCATGCGAATAAATTTGTATCATATGCAGAGGTTTTGGGCAATCAAATTGGGTTTGTGAAAGAGGTTTAAGACCTTTGGTATTGAGATTAACCAGAACTGTACTCAGGCACAGGAGATGTTATTCTTGCAGTTCATTCATCTTTTTAGATTGTACTCTAGATTTATTTTATTGTCAGTGAGGCTCCTTTTGTGATGAGTAGTATGCTCTAGGCTGTTGGCCTTCTTGCATGTACAGGCCCCTCTTATTGTCATCACATACTTGTTGTAAAAGTATTATCTAATTGTGGGTAGGCTTCCCACCATATTTTTTCCCTTTACTAGGTTCTCTACGTACAAATCATGGTGTTATGTGTTATGGATGGTTGGTAATTATTCTATGATTTATTTTTATGCTTAATTGTTATATCTACTATTTCAGTATTTGGTTTATGCATTCCGGTAAACGGTTTTGTGTACTTAAAGTTTTATAATCCATTAACAATTGATTCACCGCCCCTCTTAGTTGTCTACCGGTTATCCTAGCACTTTTGAGTGTTGGATATATGGTTGACAAGGGATATGATTTACAATTCAAGAATGGCAAGTGTAGAATCTTAAGTGGTTCTAGAATTGAGATTGCATCAGGAACAAAGACTAAAGGTAATATCTTTCACTTCAATGCTAGTGGTAAAAGTTGTTTGATTGCTCAGATTGATGAAAGTTGGTTATGACATAGGAGGATGTGTCATGTAAATTTTTATTTCATGGTTAGGATAAGTTCTACTCAAGAAGTGAGAGATCTTCCTAAGCTGGTTAATCATATGAATTTGGTATGCAATGAATGTCAATTAGGGAAGTAGACAAGAGTTACTTTTAAAAGTAAATAGTATTGTTCTAAAGGATTATTGGCTCTCGTGCATACTGACTTGTGTGGTCCTTCTAGAGTTAGAAGCTTGCAGGGAGACATGTATTTCATGTTGCTAATTGATGACTATTCAAGGATGATGTGGGTTACTTTATTAAGGGATAAGTCTGAAGCCTTGGAGAAGTTCAAGATTTTCAAATCCATTCTTGAGATTGAGACAAGACTGAAGATAAAGTGTCTAAGATCTGACAGAGGTGGTGAATTCACTTTTGGTGAGTTTAATTCATTTGGTGATCATGGAGTGAAGAGACAATTGTCTACACCTAGAACTCCTCAGCATAATGGTGTTGTGGAGAGGAATAATAGAACAATTCAAGAAGCATCTAGAACCATGATTTTGGTGTAATGTGGTGAATAGGGGTGATGGAGAAGTCAAGAGGAAATCTTTTCTCTCCTCAAGAGGAGGAGTAAAAGTTTCACAAAAGATCCTCTTCAACCCTCTCACACACATTAAATTTTAAAGAGGGGGCAGAATTCACTAGATCCAATCTCAAGAGATTGAATGCTAAGTGAATTGACAATGAATTTAGAAAGTGAAAGTAACCCCTCTTTTAGAATGCAATAGGTTGAATTGTGCGATTTAAGACTAAGTGTAAAGGCGAAAAAGAAATGATTATAAGTTGAGATAGAAATGTGGGATGAGGTTGTGCACCTGGAATTAGTAGTAAATGGCCGAGACAAAGCTCCTCTACAAATTTGGCAGAAAGTTGTTGAGACCGTGTTGAAAGTGCACACGGTCCTCTGAAAAATCCACGTGTCGAAAAGGGTTTTTTTGCCTCTGAGAATGGAGTCTGAATCTACAAATATAGTTGTGTGCCTACAACCTACACATAGAAAAGAGAGGAAATGTTGTTGGGATTGGGGGTTTGCCTTTAGGTTAATTCCTGGTTTTGGAATTAACCAAATTATGAAAAGTATTTGCAAGTAATGAAAGTAAATGACTGAAATGTAATTTTCCTCAAGGGAGGATGTAATTGAAATGTTGATAGAGTTGTTTGAAAGGGTATGTAGAATTGAATGTCAAGAGAGATCTCCACTTCAATAGTTGAATCCTTGACTTGAATGCAACACCTAGCCTTGAAAGGAGACTTGAGATTCTCAATGGATGCTTGAATGGACACTTGAAAGATTGAATTCTTAAATGCTTGATTTCACTTTGGATCACAATTTCCTCTTCATGTCTCTATATTAACTTATTGACTTATCTTCTTATTATGTAAATAGGAGAGAAGAAGGCATATTATATATTTATCAATTAGGGTTAATTGACTGATTTTTCATTATAGGCTAACATGGGGAAACTTTTCCATCTTCCAAAATGCAAAGCCCAATGCAAAATTGGAATGGAAGGGGCCCAAAATAGGGCAAGGATAGGGGTGCCACACCCCTATCCTAGGAGAAAAAGGGCACCATGCCCCTGTCCTAGGGGGGACAGGGGCACCACGCCCATGTCCTGCCCTAATTTAGGACAGGAAGCAACAACAAGGAGTCCGGGTAAATGCAAGCTTTGAGCAGTGTGAGCATGTATCAGGTCTCCAATCAGGCTTAGGGATTCATTTTTCTAATGTGAAGACCCAAATATGGTTGAAAATTGCAAGGAAACAATTTTATGATGCTACATTTAGCCCTCACTTTAGCAAGAATATAAGCATATGCCAATACTACCAATAAAGCACAAGGAAACAAGATTGAAATACTTTCACCACTTCAAGGAGGCAAGATAAACCAAGCCCCCAGTGGACTAAGGATCTTACAACATCGATTGACAAAGTAAAAGGGAAGATCAAGAGGGAAGGACAACGACTGCAAGTAGAAAGGTTCCCCTCACTATGAGTCATAAAAAGTGAGGATATCAAAAATTACAAAGCAAAGAAAAGTTTACTAAGTAACTTTGAGTATCAAGAAGGAAAATATGAGCAGAGTGTATGCCCCCATGTTAAAGCGATCATGCACACCTTATCAGGAGCGATTGTTTTAAGGTAGGATACACCCAAGAGAGAAAGAGAGAGAGAAAGAGCATGTTATCACAAGGATTTAGCCCCTAATTGAGGAATAAACCCAAGGATAATGAACACAAACACAAATCATTAGGTAGTTTCACTTTCCTTGGGGTTAGTATGTTGTATGATAACTCATGTATATCATATATATATATGCATAGAATAGTCATCATTCCCCAAAGAAAGAAAACTACCTTGGAGGAAAGGGAATAGAAGGTGTCTTTTGAATCAACATGAAAGAGACCAAAAGAGATCCCAATGCTTTGCATCATCCTCAAGTAGATATTACTAGGGAACATAGAAGAATAGGGATACACATAGAGGAATGGTCACAAAAGACAAAGAAAAGAGAGAGAGGTAGAGGATCTACGGTGCTAATGAAGCTTAATCTAGTACGTCATCCACCTCCTGATCTTGTTGATTACTATTTCAGGAAGGCATGAAACACACCAGAGGAGCGACATCGAGCATAGTAGATGGAGCTATCATAAGATCCAAACAAGGAATATTCTCATGGGCTAAGTCACTTTGTTCATTTCTAGGAGCTAGGATTAAGGATTTTGAAAACTACAGATAAATGTTTGTCCACATCAACATATTCATAGTCACTATCAGAAACATTAGGAGTTGTATTTCCATTATGAATAATATTTTTACCTATTTCTTCATCAAGATTTATAGAAAGAGGAGCACAAACATGAATGGAAGTAAAACCATCACATGTTTTTTAGAACTTATGATTTGGAGATGTAGGTTCAACATCTTGTTTAGGAGAAAAGGGACTCATGCCAACTATTGGTGTTTTGGGAGATTGAATATTTTGAGGCACAACTTCATAAGCTCGAGCATGACGCTTTCATCAGTGGTCTCTCACACAAAGATTTTGCCAAGTCTTAGCAGAAGACTAAGAAGGAGGAGGAATATTTGTTGAAGGAGGAATATTATCATCTATGGTAGTTGAATGTTTAGGTTGAGGTCTTGTAGGTTGAACAAGAGGAGAGGCAAGTCTCTTCAATCTATAAGAGCAAGGAGGTCGAACTGCACCATATAAAGGAGGAATGTTTGGTGTAGGAAGGAGACTAGGTCCATCATGAGGAGGTGGTATAGGTCTAACCTTAGGAGGAATATTGTTATTCTTCTTAGGAGAAGGCATAGTTTAATCCATTGGAATAGGTTGGGAATTTTCCTTATGAGGAAGGTTAGTTCTATCCGTCAAGGGAAGAACCTCATCTTCAAGAATGATAGGAATATCAATTGTTGGAGTTCTAGGTTGTCTTAAGGATAGGATCATGTATTTCTTCCACTTTGGTAAGATTGAAAGAGAGCATCGCTTCTCAGTGGAAGAGATTGAAATTTTTTAGGACAAAATAAATCAATAGGAACACCTGGGCTTCTTTCGGCTCGTCGAAATAAGCTATGGTTAATAGTTATAATTTCTCTATTGTGGGGAAATTTCAAAATTTTATGGATTGGAGAAGAAATAGCCTTCATGGAAGATAGCCAAGGATAGCCCAACTTCACACAAAATTGCTTAGAGGAAGGAATGATAACAAATTTGACATCCATAGAGTTAGTGTGAACCTCAATAGGAAGTGTGATAGAGCCAATGGCACGACAAGAGAATCTATCAAATAACTTAATGACCACATTAGTATCATCATAGATTTGTTTATGAAAACTTAAAGTGAAAAGATACTCCTCAATGATGACATTAACCATGCAAGAGGGATCGATAAGCACACCATGACAAGGCATTTCTTGAATCTTTGCAACTATGTATAGATGTCCATTAGGTTCTTTAATGGTCTCACTAGGGTCAAATGTGATACATAGATCCTTAGGTTTTCTTTGTTTCTCTACCATATTCACCAAATTTTGAACCGTGGTAGTCACATCACAAGGAGAAAAAGAGGTATGTTCAGTCTCAATCATGTTAGAGGTATGAGACGGTAAAGGATCGGTAAAAATCTTAAGATTTTGATTAGGAGGGGCTACTGATTTGTTTCCCTTATCATTCACACCTGCCACAGATATAATATTATTATCAATCAAATCTTGAATCTTACTTTTTAATGCAAAACACTTCTCAGTGTCATGACCAGGTTGACGATGAAATTGACAAAATGAATTATTATCAAAGTAAGGTGAGGTTGCCTTAGAAGGGCCAACTGGTTTTATTGGAGGAAGTTTGATAACATTTCTTTGTAATAACTGAGACATAATGCTATGCAAATATTCATTCAAAGGAGTAGATTGTCTTTCTCTTTTGAAAAATTTAGAAATAGGAGGCACACCTATTGTAGCATTCACATTGTTGTTGTTGATGTTTTCATTGAATTTTATGAATCTTTTGATAGGTTTGAACTTTGCAAATGGCTGTTAAGCACTGTCACCCTTATCACTCGGAGCCATAAGAGTGGATTGCTCCAGTTGAATCATAGTCAGTTGATAATTGTGAAGTGTTGTGCACAACTGTGGAAAGGAAGTAAACTCTTTAAGGAGAAGTTTTTCTCTAATATCTTTTTGTAAATTAGAAATGAAAATTCTTTGAATATCATTATCAGGCACTTGAAAAGAAATTTGAGAACATAAATGCTTATATCTACCAATGAAATCAGTCAATTTTTCTTTAACACCTTGTTTACAATGCATTAAATCAGTCAAAGTGATCTTAGGACCTATGTTGTTTTGAAATTGTTGAATAAAAGAATTTGCTAATTGTTGAAAAGAAGTAATAGAATAGGAAGGCAAAGAGAAATACCATTCTAAAGCCTTATCTATCAATGTTCTAGTAAACAATTTAGCAATCAATCTTTGATCATAAGCAAAGTCAGTACACAAAGTTTGGAATGTCTTGACATGTGTTAAAGGATCACCTTTTCCATTATAGAGTTCCAATTGAGGGACTTCAACATGTTTAGGAGGGATGACTCTAACAATATCAAGAGAAAGTGGGATCTCAACATCGAACATGGGCACACTAAACTTGGATTGACTCATAGAAGTGATTTGTTGTTGTAATGATGACACGATTTGAGAAAGACTATTAATGGATGCTTCAGTTGAAGAATTCATGTTAGACATGTTTGATTGAGAAGGTGGTATGATTTTGTTTAAATAAGGCATTGATTGAGAATAAGGTGGAGGAACACTATGGTAAGTAGGCATAGGAGATGTTTGAGTAGGAAATGGGACACTAAAAGGAGGAATATAATGATTGGATGAATTGCCCCCTTGTGTCACATTGATTGGGTTAGAGACAAAGGGAATACTTATTGAAGGCATGGGTAAGGATGAAGGGCTTATTGAAGAAGATGGATTGCCCCCATGACTAATGGTTGTAGGTATGACATGTTGATTTGATGTAGCCATGATGTTTGAAGTGAAGGTAGGGATGCTAGCCATTGGAGTGGTCAAAGAAATAGAATGATTGATTTGTGTAAAAGGTTGTGAATAACCTAATTTCTTAGCACAACTCTTTATAGGCATGAAATTAGAATCAACAATATGAGCAATGCCACACAATATATCAATTTCATTCTTATCACTTTGAATCATGCGCTTTAGGCCTTGAATTAATGGAAGAGCTTCAGTATTAGGGTATTCTTGGGACATCCATTGTTGAAAGTTGTCAAATTGATTATCCAATTTTGAAAGTTGATCTATGGAAACTCTAGTGAAAGCTTCTTCTTCATCATTGGAATCATCAATTGGGTAAATAGGAATGTTATTAGGATGGGAAGAATTAGCATTATCCTCATTGAAGAAGTCACCCAAATTAGGCTCCATCTCCTCGGTAATTAAACCTTGGGAAGCCTTAATTATAATGATTTGTCTAACAGGGATGGCTTTTATTAGGACTAATAGTGGTATAACGCATGCACTAGAGGGAAAATTTGAATTTGGAATTTGAATTTTGAATTTTAGGAATAAAGTTTGCAAAATTGAATAATGTAAAATTCAAGGAAATTATGATTACACAATTTAAAATTTGTTGAAAGGAGGAATGACACAATTTCCAAAAAAAATTATGATGAAAAAGGAAACTGAAATTTTAAAATTAGGGCCAATGGGATACCACTTAATTTCAAAATTAAATTTGTTAAAATTTGAATTTTTAAACTTAGGGCAGATTAGAATTAACCACTTAATTTCAAATTTTTCCTTGAAAGTCGTGATATTGAAATTGGGAAGTATTTTTTATTTTGGAGAGAGCAAAATTCGAGAAAGTTAGCCAATTTTCTGGATTTAATCAATTAAATACAGTCATAATAGTCTCCCGAAATTTTGGGAAAAAAGCTAGGGACCATGTTGAAAGTGCACATAGACAGTCCTCCCAACTTTTTCAGAAATTTTTAGGGATGAAAGTTACGATGATTTTAGAGCTAACCCCAAAAAATTGGTTGATTTTATGAAGTTTAGATAGGCAAAATTGAGGTTTGAATGTGAAAATAGGACCCTAATAGGGTTTTGAAAAAGACAAGAAGTTGAATTGCAAATTTGAAAAAGGTCAAACCTAATGGATAGGGCCACCATGAAGAATGTTTAGAAAACTAAAATTAAGTGAAATTTGCACAAAATCCAATTAATTTTGAAAATTTGAATTTTAGGCAAGAAGACAAATCTGAAAATATTCCTAAATCTGAAAATTAAATGTAAATTCAAGTTTTGTACAAGTTCAAATTGATTTTTAAAAGTTAGGGTTTCGACAATTAACCACTTAATTTTGTGAATTTGATTGGCAATTTAAACAAGACAATGATGAAATTGAACTTGACAATCAATGCAATTTTCAGATCTAAAACAATAGATAGCAATTTTTACAAGACACAAGTTCAATTCCAATTTTTGAAAACTATGGTTTTGATTGAATTAACCACTATTTTTTATAAATATGCATTAAAATTAAACTTGTAAATGAAAAATATGCAATGATTTGAAATGTCAAGCATGTAAGACATCGGGTTCACCAAAATGTAATGTGGTGAAAAGGGGTGATGGAGAAGTCAAGAGGAAAGCTTTTCTCTCCTTGAGAGGAGTAAAAGTTTCACAAAAGATTCTTTTTTAACCTCTCACACACATTACATTTAAAAGAGGAGGGAGAATTCACTAGACCCAATCTCAAGAGATTGAATGCTAAGTAAATTGACAATGAATTTAGAAAATGAAAGTAACCCCTCTTTTAGAATGCAATAGGTTGAATTATGTGATTTAAGACTAAATGTAAAGGTGACAAAGAAATGATTATAAGTTGAGATAGAAATGCGGGATGAAGTTGTGCACCTGGAATTGGAAGTAAAAGGTCGAGACAAAGCTACCCTATGAATTTTGGTGAAATTTGTCGAGACCATGTTGAAAGTGCACACGGTCCTCCGAAAAATCCACGCGTCAAAAATGGTTTTTCCACCTCTGAGAATGGAGTCCAAATCTGCAAATATAGTTGCACACCTGCAACCTAAACACAAAAAAGAGATGAAATGTTGTTGGGATTGGAGTTTTCCTTTAGGTCAAACACAAGTTTTGGAATTAACCAAATGATGAAAAGTACTTGCAAGTAATGAAAGTAAATGACTGAAATGGAATTCACCTCAAGGGAGGATGTAATTGAAATGTTGATAGAGTTGTTTGAAAGGATATGTAGAATTGAATGTCAAGAGAGATCTCCACTTCAATGGTTGAAACCTTGACTTGAATGCAACACCTAGCCTTGAAAGGAGACTTAAGATGCTCAATGGATGCTTGAATGGACACTTGAATGCTTGAATGCTTAAATGCTTGATTTCACTTAGGATCGCATTTTCCTCTTCATGTCTCTATCTTATCTTATTGACTTATCTTCTAATTATGAAAATACGAGAGATGAATGCATCTTATAAATTCATCAATTAGGGTTAATTGATTGGTTTTTTTTTATAGGCTGACATAGGGTAACTTTTCCTACTTCCAAAATGCAAAGACCAATGCAAAATTTGAATGGAAGGGGCCCAAAATAGGGAAAGGACATGGGTGCCATGCCCCTATCCTGCCCTAATTTAGGACATGAAGAAACAATAGGGAGTGCATGGAAATGCAAGCTTTGGGCAGTGTGAGCATGTCTTGGGTCTCCAATCAGGCTTAGGGATTTGTTTTGCCAATGTGAAGACCCAAATGTGGTTGAAAATTGCAAGGTCGCAATTTTATGATGCTACAGTTGGAAGGAAATGTTTTCAATATCTATTGGAGAGAAGTTGCGAGTATTGTTGTACACACTCTTAATTAGGTGAATATCAAATGTGAAAGACTCGTTATGAGTTATGATTTGGTCATGTTCCTATAGTTAGATATTTTAGAATTCTTGGAAGTAAATTCTATGTAAAAAGAGATAAAGATCTAGAGAAATTCGATGCTAGATGTGATGAAGGAATTTTTCTTGGTTATTCTACTAAGAGAAAGCCCTACTTGTGTTATAATAAGTGATTGAGAAAGATAATTGAAAGTGCTAATGTGAAATTTGATGAAAGAAATGAGAGATAGATCAAATCCTCTAGATATGACTCAAATGATCAAAATGATAGATCAGATAAAGGAAAAGAAGTGCAGACCTAGTATCTAATTCAAATTTTTCTGCAAAAGCCAGATAATTGAGGGACTAGTGCTAGTGCAGAAGAAAGAACTCAAGAGTCTAAAAATCAAGAAAATCCTAAGACTCCTAGGTATGTGAGGTTGAATCATTCAGAAAATTAGATCATAGGAGATAAGAATAAAGGTGTGATGACTAGAAGAAGAATTACTGAAGAATATTGCTTGATTTCTAATATTGAACCTAAAGATGTTAATGAAGCATGCAAAGATACAAATTGGGTTAAAGTAATGGAAGAAGAATTGAACTAGATTGAAAAGAAAAATACATGGATTCTTGTTCCCAGACCTAAGGATAAAAATATAATCGGAACTAAATGAGTCTTCCGAAACAAATTGGATTAACAAGGTGAAGTTTTTAGGAATGAAGAAAGACTTGTTTGTAAGAGATATTATTAGATGGAAGGAATTGACTTTGAGGATAATTTTACTCTAGTGGTAAGAATTGAATCTATTAGATTATTCCTTGCTTATGTTGCTTGATGTCAAGTCAGCCTTTCTTAATGGTGAGTTGGAAGAGTAAGTTTATATTGATAAATCAAATGGATTTCAGTTGATGGATCAGAAATATATGGTTTGCATATTGAAGAAAGCATTGTATGGATTGAAGCAAGCCCCAAGAGCATGGTATGCTAGATTGGATAAGTATTTGCTAAAGCTTGGATTCAGTAAAGGTAATACTGATAGTAATCTATATTTCAAGATTGATCATGATAATATTTTGATTGTTGAAGCTTTTGTCGATGATATTATTTTTAGAGGGAATGATAATTTGTGCAACAAGTTTGTTGATGAGATGCAGAATGAGTTTGAGATGTCTATGATTGGTGACATGAAATTCTTTTTGGGATTGCAAATTACTTAGCTGGATAAAGGCATTTTTATATCTCAGTCCAAGTATGTGAAGGAATTGTTGAAGAAGTTTGGATTAGATGATTCAAAGCCAATTGGTACTCCTATGGTGACCAGATGTAAGTTGACAAAGGATGATGAATCCCCTAAAGAAAATCAGATTAGATACAAATATATTATTGGTGGATTACTATATTTAACTCGGACTAGACCAAAATTTATGAATTTTGTATGTCTTGTTGCTAGATTTTAAGTTGATCCTAAGGAATCTCATGTTGTAGCTATGAAAAGTATTTTTAGATATGTGAAAGGAATTGTTGATTTTGGTTTGTGGTATCCTAAAGATGATGGTTTTACTTTAAGTTCTTTTACTGGTGCTGATTGGGATAGAGATGTGGATGATAGAAAAAACTACTAGTGTTGGTGCATTTTTCTTGGGAAAGAGATTGGTTTCATGGATGAGTAAGAAGAAGAATGATATTTATTTATCTACTGCAGAGGTTGATTATATTGTTGTTGCTAACAATTGTACTCAAGTAGTATGGATGAAGAAGATGTTAAAGGATATGAAAGTTGTTTATGATGAGCCTACTACTATATATTGTGATAGTTCAAGTGATATCAAAATTTCTAATAATCCAGTGTTGCATTCAAATACTAAGCATATATCAATCAAGTTTCATTTCTTGAGAGAAAAGGTGAATGAGAAGGAAGTCAGAGTAGAGTATGTATCTAAAAAAGGAATAAATTGTAGATCCTAAGGATACTTTTGAGTATCTCAAAGAGAAGCTAGGGGTGATTTCCCCTCCTGATAAGAAATAAGATGCATGGATTTTCATCAATCTGGTGGATTTCATGGTCATATCTTGTGATCCAGATTGATGAGTGGTGGCTACTACTCAAGGGGAGTAGTTAGTGTTCTGGTTTAGATGTTTAGATTTGGGGGAGAGATGTTCAGATTTGTGAGTTTTATGGTATGTTCGATATGCATTTAGCATTGATGTCAAAGGGGCAGAGAATCAAGTGGAAAACTGCCATATCATATGCTAGATCTCAAGGGGAGAGATTGTGGAGAGTTGTTCTTTCTTTTTTAGTGATTTTTTTCACATCATATGTTGTCATCAATCCCAAAGGGGGAGATTGTTTGGATAATGTGCAAATATGTGTTTGGATTGACTGGGTGATGTGTTGGCATTTTTGTCAACATATTCCTTTGTGTGTCCCAATGTTACAATAAGATTAAGTGAGTTGGCTTGGCCAGTGTGTTGCAGATGAGTTGTTGTGGATTAAAGGGTTTTGAGATAAGTATCTCTATTTGATTCAACTCAATTTTTAGTGGTTCACATGGATATTTCATCGAGTTATGAGTTCCAATATTGCGGTTGGTTTTTTAGTTGTTCAGTGTTAGTCATTGTTCTGGATTTTTCTCTGCATTGCAATATCTTGGTTTACAAATTTGATAGTGTTTGGGATGTTCTAGTGTGTCCTCAATTTAGATGGTTCATTATTTGGAGGTCCGCAATTAAATATTTTAGTTTGAAAGTCATTGCAGTTAGTGTTTTTGAAGTTTGGTATAATGACGATGAAGAATCTAGTAAGTGGCGTTGGTGCAATTATTTCTGTGGTAATTCATGATGCTTGTGGATATTTCTAGATCATGTTCTATTTATGTTGGTGGTCTGCATTGATCGTTGTGCGCGTTATTAATGTTTTTTTTAGTCTAGTTGTTTTCTTCATTTTCTTGACTGACATGATGATTGTAGCATGTTGTGGATGTTCAAGGCATAATTCTTGGAGGTGTTCCATGTTCGAGGTGTCGATTTAGGTCCATACTATGTCTTAGCCGACATTGTTTTGGTCTTCATATAATATTGTAGCATTTATGGTTATATCCTTGTAATTTGTGATGTGTGTTGAGCCGACCTTAAAGGATAGGTTGATGATATGTATAAATAAATGTAATACTCATGTGAGAGAGGTATCCGTGTGTGCAAATAATTCTTTGATATTTTGGAAGTAGTGAAGTAGTGCGAAGAAGTATGAAGAAGTGTGAAAGAGAAGAATATGTGCCTAACTAGAACTATAGCCAGGTATTAGGAGATGTTATTCTATCAATTCATGATCTTCTGGATGTAATCTGAATATGTTTATAAGACAATGAGTCTTCCCTGGATTGTAGGCCTTTGTTGTTTTTGAGCAGTGAGCTCTAGGAAGTGTGCCTGAATGCATGTGCATTCCCCATTTTAATATTTCATATACTTCTAATAGGGTATCATCATATTGTGGGTAGGTTCCCACCATGGTTTTTCCCTTGACTGGGTTTTCCATGTCAAAAATCTTGGTGTTATGTGTGTTATTGATGTAGTGTTGATTTATGCTTTCACTGTTAATTATCAGATCTAAAATTGTGTTTGAGTTAAGAAAATATTTTGACAAAACTGATTCACCCCCCCCCCTCTCAGTTTTCTGCCTTGTTGCCAATAGAGTGCAAGAGATCCAAATCTTTAAATGGCCCACTAACTTTAATATTGCACAATGGCATCAATAATACTACACAATTAAAGAAGAATAAACAGAAGGATGTCAAGCAAGGAGGGACAAACCATGCCTCAAACATAATTTAACAATATATATAGGAACCTTTTCAGATCATGCAGATCATGGGTATCTCATATTGATTCAGAGCAATTGTTTATGTTTGGAGCATAGATTTCTTTAGTCAATTAAAGTTCAATGCCTTGGTCATTTCAACAAGGCTTATTTTCAATTGTTACTTCTTTCCTTTCTTTCAATTTATGCACTTTCCATCTCAACATCAACTAAGTCATCATCAACAACTTTCATTTCTAGCAAAGCATCCAATAGCACGCATCAACATGTCATGCCAACAAGCTAATTGCAACAACAATTTTGAGAAGAAACAGTTATATTTTCAATTCCCTCCATAGGAATGCAAATGAGTTCTGTCATACATAAAATTGTAAAGGTACCCTAGAATATTCTTATGTAGCCAAATCAAAACTTGACACATCAACAAGTGACCTAAAGCTTGTTTTACTCCCTTCATTTTATAAAAAAGGAATTTAAATTCATTTGCAAGGGGTTCTGGAATTCCAAATTTTGTAATTGGGCAGGTAGAATAGTGAGTCTAAGTTTGAGAAATAGAATGTCATTATGTTGCATTAATTGAGCACTTTCATGGATGTATCAACTATTTTGAATGAATAAATGAATAAAACTACTCCAAATTTTTTCCCATTATGCATCTCTCAATGTGTAGGAGTTATTTCTTTCGGAATAGATTAATTTATCTCTATAAGTTTATTTGTAGATGTGGGATGTATTTGTAGGCTATTTTCAAGGAGGATATTAAATTATGTAGGTGTATTTAAGCATGTTTGGAGAGAATGAAGGTGACCAATAAGAAAATTTTGGAGTGATTTACAGACTCACATTGGTGTCAAGCACGAATCTGTGAGGTTTAGGTAGTTGAGTAATTACATGTTCATGAAATATGTGAAATTATTGCAATTATGACTTTGTTACCCAGGATAGGCAACAATATTTAGGAAATCAAATGAATTTCAGACACCATTTTGAATATTGTTGATCTCTTTTCTCTTTCTATTTGTAGGAGTGGGTGTAGGTTTATAATTCACTCTCAATTGTGCCAAATAGTGATAAATAACCATGGACCTAGCCAGTTCAAGGTTAAATTTAGGCAAATGTTGTTGATATTCATTGAGATCCATTTGTATTTTAGCAATATTAGTCAATATTGGTGCAATTTTTTTAATATTACAAAGGGTTGCCCCCTAGGTCCTACAAAGCCTAAAGAGCAAGAGAGTTTTCATCCTTTGAGCTAAAATCTCATTCGTTGGTCACTAATTTGAATATTTGTTGATTGAATTTGGTAAATTCATGGGAAATATTTAGGCAATCATTTGGAAACACCAACAATGTTCTTCACCCCCTTAAACTTCAAATATTTGAGCAGGATGTACTCCTCAATTTCCAAAGTGCTAAGAAATTCCTTAATAATAGAATTAGCTTCATCATCTAATTGATCCAATAACCTCTTTTGAGTAGCCAAAATATCATACGATAAATGAGATTATGTAGGCAATAAAGGAACTATCATGGTGTTGGAACTCCTAAAACTTCCACATTTGTAAATTATTTTGCCACTAATGTCCAAGATGATAGCCAAGCCAAGCACACATGAGCCCTATGGCTTTGCCTATTAAAGTCCCTATTATTCATAATTCAATGTGTTTTATAGCCTAAAGTCCCATAACATGATATAAATCAGCCTTCAAATATGAGTATGTCTTATGAAAAATCTTGTTATTACCCCACCCCTCTGAAAATGCCCATTTACTACTTTGCAAACCATCCTAAGGCTATATTCCCAATTTTCTCTATATCACAGGACTTATTCACTATAGTGTTATGTGTCCCGTAAAACAACAACAAAACAAGCCTTATCTCTATTTTGCAGAGTCAAATTGTTGTTATACCAAGCATTTGGCAAAAAGGTGAAAAGTGAATTAAATCTCGCTATTTTGCGAGGCTAAGGTCATGATACACTGCTTATACAGTGAAATCGTGAAAGGGAACGTCAAACACAATAAAATTGTTATCTCGCCAATACTAAATCCCACCAATTTAATTATCTCACGAAACTACAAAAAGGGAAGTAAGGCATATGTAGTTTTCTCTATTTTGCGGGTCTTGTGGTCTGTAATATCCAACAAGTCCCAAAATAGCAATGAGGAAGGTACGTCTATAGGATGTCCTCGCTATTTCACCAAGGAAGAACATTGAGGATTTTAATAAGTGTGATTTAGCGATGTAAAGTGGAAAATTGGAGGCTTAGAAAATTTGTCATTTGGAAGGGGAGATTAACTAAGCTCAGTTTTCACTTGAGGAAAATTATATTCAAAAGAGGGGATGAATCTACTAGATTCAATCCCAAAGGATGCAAGGAATGAATAATAAGTAGATTGGCTGAAATTGGAATGTGGCTGACCCTCTTTTGTAAGTTGAATAAGTAAAGTGTTGACATTCAAGACAAAATAGGCAGAAACAATGAGCTACAGATTCAGGATTCAGTCGTGCACCTAGATCTGACAAGTTTCAGATGATTCAGAGCTACTCTATGAAATCGGGAAAAAGTTGTAGGGAGCATGTGTTTGGATAGGGGCACCCTCCTATCAATTCTCTAAGCGTTCCATGTGTTGAAAAGGTTTTTCTCATCTCTACAAATAAATATTAATTCCAAAAGTACAATTATGCACCTGCTTCCCACACACAGAAAGAAGAAGAAAGCGGTTGGGAATAGGGGTTTTTCTAAGTCAAACCCTGGTTTGGATTCAACCTTGAATGAAATATTGCAAATTCTTGGAAAGGTATACCTTCATATCTGCAATAGATGATGATGACATTTTTCTTCTTAGATGCAATCACATATGTTGTATGAATTGGCATGAACATGAAAAAACCCTAACATAAACATGCTTGCAAATGAATGAAGTAATGTTCTTCAATGGATAGATAAAGAATATGTAGCCTTGAAGAATGCTTAATGATGAATGCTTGAATGCTTGAATGGTTGAATGCTTGAGATCTAATTCCGCCTTCATGAATGTATGATGATCTCTCAAAATGAGAGGGGAAGACCTCCTTATATACTTGCCTATTGTAAAATATTTAATTTTCCAACAGAGGTTGACATAGGGGATTCATTTCCAACTTAAATTTGAGATAAGGCCAAGGGAGAGGGGCCAAGATAGGTCCCCTTTAGGGGATACTAGGGTGCCATTCCTTTATCCTAGTGGGGACTAGGGTGCCACACCCTAGTTTTGCCTTATTTTGGGGCAGGATCAAGGGGGCCATGCAAGGTGAAAAATGAAGTTTGGTTCCATGGAGGAGGCATAAAAAGGTCCCGATCAAGCATGGGGATGAGACTGATAAGATGAGGGCCCAAAATATGGTCAAAATTGCAAAGGGTACAATTTTAGGATGGTACATTTAGCCCCCACTTTAGAGAGAGTATGAGCTTACACAAATACTCATAGTAAAGTAGAAGAAGAGAGAAGAAGATGAGGAATGCAGAGAAAAATCAAAAAGAGTATAATATATCACTAATTTTGAGGAACTAAGACCCCAATCTTAGGATCTTAACTCATTAAAACATATGCAAGGGCACACAAATAGACACATAACAAAAGCTAAGAACAAGACCTCGAGTCAACTAGCTGAAGAGACCTCAATATCAAAAATGTCTCAACAACTAATATCATTCTTGAAAAATGCCATCTCACAAACACAAGTGATCACATGAAAGAGTAAATCAAGCATCATCCATGAACTATCAATAAAAAAACCATGAGTTCATGAGAAGAAGAAGAGAGAGCATGAATACACGCTAGATGTGTTAATCTAGGTGATCCATGAGAAGAATGATGAGAGAGAGAATGGAATAATCGCCCCTAGATGCTTTTATCTAGGTGATACATGGGGAGAAAAGGACATGGAAAATTTGGCCCTAGATGTTTTTACCTAGATTATCCATGTGGAGAGGAGAGTAAGAATAGTCTAGCTATTTTTAGTTAATTCCACCCATCCTCGTGTGTGTGTGCAAGTGATGTTTGGTTTCAAGTGTATAGCACCTCGTGTAAGAGTCTTTTCTTTGATTTTGAGTGTGCCTTAACCTGTTTAAGACATGTAATGTAAATGCAAATGCCAAGGGGTGATTGTGTGTGTGCAAATGTGTAAATGCCAAATGGGAAAGATACATGCCTAGTTTCGAGGCCATACCATATAAGAATTTGCTATTTTCAGTGATGTGTTAACTTGGTCTAAGACATATATCAAATGTTGTGTCTAGTTTTGAGTGTGAAACATCTCGCTCTAAGAATTTTTACTCTAGTTTCAAGAATGAACACCTTGTTTAAGACATGCAAAAATGATATGCAAGAGAATAGTGTAGTACAAAGGGATAAATATGTGTTCCCCCCTTAAGATATCAACATAATTTTATGTTGATGTCTTAAGGAATCTATAAACAAGGATACCTTACCTTCAACACCAAGAGATATCCTATAGGCAATAATGTCATAAATCCAAGCTAGAGAGGGAGTACTCTTCAAGTGGGGATAAGATAGTTGAAAAAGAGATATCTTCCAACAAGTGTAAAGGAGATCCTTGGAGGAGAAGAGATCTTTTCTCAAAAGATATCTTCCTCCAAGAGGATCTATCTTGAACAAACATAACATCTTCTACCAAAAGAAGGGAAGGAGAACAAGAATGCATACCTTCCTCCTATTTCTAAGTGCAAGGGATTCTTGATGAAGGATGGCATACTTTTGACCCAATGTGAGGGGTAAGTTTGTGATAAGTGTACATTTCTAGGTGAAGAAGAGGTTGTAGCCAAGGACTTACACCTATTTTATAAGAGAGAATCCTTGAGTAAACAACAACCTCACACAAGGAATGAAACCCAATCATGAACAAACACCACTCCACAAAGGAAAAGTAGATCCTTATAGAGGAGAGAGAGAGGCAGATAAATCAATCATTGCCCCCCAAGTGTAAGTATAATGAGAGGAATTACACAACTTCTAAAGAGAGATTATTCATAAGAGATGTACCATTTCAAACAAAGAATAGGTCCTAACAAGGGACACACATGTAGGCTCATGAAGGATAACTCAATGTATGAGAGGACATCATGTTATGAAAAATTCAATGAAAAAGAAGAGGTAATATTCAAAGAGAAAGAGTGAGATATAAGAAGGATCACAAAAATTCTCTACAGAGAGGTCATTCATAAAATATGTGTCGTTTCAAGTAAGGAATAGGTCCAAACCCAGGAAAAAACATGTGCTTGCATGAAGGATAACTCAATGCAATAAAGGACATCAAGTAATGAATAATGTAATCCATAGTGAAAATAGTGAAACCTTAGGAAGAGAGAAGATAATATTCTTGCTCCCCAAGCATAGAGACAAGAATAAATAGACTATTATGTTTCTCACTAAATATGTTTACACTTGAAATTGTACCACCATGAATGACAACGAGCCCCCAATAGGTAGGGTGACAATGTCACATAGTGAGGAGCAACATAATAGGAACTTTAATGTTATTTGAAATGATTATGAGAAATATGCCATTCATTGTCAAATTTTATTTCTATGATAGCTAAATCAATATAATGTTTTTTTTTCAAAGCTTGACACTGATTAGTAGGATGGCCATGAATTTGATGATACTTGCAAAAAGAAGAATTTTCAAGATGTTTTCTATGTTTTCTTCTTCTTTTAGGCCAAAGAAGAGAGATTATATTAGCATGGAGAATATTGGACAAAACATTTTCTTGTTGTAACATTATATTGAAATGAGAAGATGTGGATTTGCTAAACAATGGAGGAGGGGATGTTGACAAAGGATGAGGTTGGAAACCTAGATTTTCATTAGACGAGTGTGATTTCTCATGACTTTCAAGACTTTTTTGCACACATCCTATAACTTGTCCATTGTATTTGCTACTATCAAGATATGTGTTAGAAGGAGAAGTGGAAATTGGTTTAGAGGCTTGGATAAAAGACACAAAAGGCTTTGCAAAGGCTTCAATCTTAGATTGAGGGATCTTATACCCATTGAAGGAGGGTGTAAAGCCTCTTGTACCCCAATTCCTTTTTGTAGAAGCATCATTGAAAGGAGATGGTGTTGTTGAAGGAATCATAGTACTAAAGGGGGAAATATATCCCACATCATCATAAGTGAAATTATAAGGATTAGTATCAACCTTTATTGTGTAAAGTTCATTGTTATATATGAATTTGATTGTGCGATGAAGGGTAGAAGGGACTTCTTTCATAGCATGAATCCACGGTCTACCTAGAAGAAGGTTATAATTAAGATGGTTGGGCATGACATGAATAGGAGTAGGCAAAGTCACGAGCCCTACTTTAATAGGTAATATAACTATACCAAGTGACTCTCTAGGAACATTATCAAATCCACTCACACCAAGATGATCGGGTTGAATAGAAGAATAATCCCAATTTATCTTATCTAATAAGTCAACACAACAAAGGTTAAGGGCTGACTCATTATCAATTAAAGTACCTCTTATCTTTTGTTCATAAATGCAAGAAGTAATCATAAGGGGGTCATCTATATTTTTAACCTCTATAAAAGGCAATTCATCTTCTTAGAATGTGATATCATTCGGTTTAGAAGAAGGATAAGGAACCACCCTTTGTAAGGATTCTTGGATCAACTTATGAAATGAAGGTAAAGTGTGAATTAAATACCAAAGGGAAATCTTAGCTAAATATCATGAAGCTTTTTCATAAGATTAGGCTCCCTATCAACATGTTTCATAGAATGAGGGGGGGAAGGAAGGGAGGTAAAAATAATATTGGGATCTTTCTTTTTTATGCCAGCATTAAATGAGTGATCTAGTTCATAACCATATTTTTTCTCTAGTTCCCTTTCCATATTACTTCTTTCACATATGTATTTTGTAGTCTGTAGTATATTGGTAGGTTTTTTAGGTCTAGGATTCTCATAACTAGAAGCATGAATGGTATTAACTTGACTAGGCTCTTTTTTCTCTAAGGATATATCTTGAGAAGAGAGCATCAAGTAAATTGCTAATATCTTCTTTCTCTAAGGCATCTTTTTTATTAGGAAAGGGACTATCATATGTAATGAATGCTTAATCTCTAGGGGGAAGATCATGAAAAGAAGGTATGGTATCACTAGGATAAGTAGCCATAATATCATCCTCTTGCACCAAATAATCCTTATGAGGGAGGTATTTTTTAGGAGAAGAAGGAACACAATTCTCAAGAGATTCATCTTTAAGAGGGAGATCTTTGAAAGAAGTGTCCATATTCCCTTTTTGCACCAATGTGACCTCATTAATGAGATCAATTTTGGGAGAGGGTAAATCATAGCTATACATGAAAGGGAGAACTAAATTATCATCATATGCATGAAAGGGAACATCATGAACATCTTTAATCCAACTTGAAATTGAATTAGCGAAATAAGATAAGAACTCCATATGCACTTATGATCAAACAAGAAACTCATATGTCATTTAACCATAATAATGTTCACCCCATACATGCATAGAGAATTGAATATAGGAGGGAGAATGAAATTTGAATTATAAGTTTGAGACAAAAATAATTGAATAATGTAAAATTCTAGGAAAAATGATTACTCAATTAAATGAGCAAATTGATTGAAAGAATAAAGAGCAATAATGCAACCTCCTAGGAAATTTAAATTTAAAATTAGGATTATGTAAAAATAAACTCTTATTTTAGAATTAAAATTATCCAAAATAGATTGAATTTTAAAATTAGGGCCTTGTGAAAATAACCTCTTAATTTTAAAAAATTAAAATTGAAGGAATTAATTTAAATTTAAAAATTAGGGCTCTTTTAATTAACCTCTTAATTTTAAAATTTAAATTTGAAATTGTCCACAAGAGATTTAAGTTTAAAATTAGGGCCTTGCAAAAAGAACCACTTTAATTTTAAAATTTAAATTAGATCTAAGATTGGAATTTGGAAATTGAAATATTGGAAAATGCACAAGATTAATTTAAATTTAGAAATTAGGGTTTGTTTAATTAACCAGTTAATTTTGAAATTTAAATTTGAAATTGAATTATAAGATTGCAATTTTGAATTTGAATTGAAATTAGAAATTGAATTGAAGAGGGAAATTCAAAATCTAAACATCCCACAAGCTCAATTTTAATTTTTCTTTTTTAAATTAGGGTTTTTGAAATTAACCACTTAATTTTAAAAAATAATTGTGAAATATTTCTTGTAGATAAAATTATAGATTATAAAATTGAAAAAGTGCTCAGATCTGAAATAATAGATCCAAATTAAACAATTGACAAGCTCAATTTTGAAAAAAAAAAAAATAGGGTTTTAATAAAATTAACCTCTAAATTTTTAAAATTTGCAAGAAAATCAAACTTGTAAATGAAAATTTGAATTTTAAATTGCATACACTCAGATCTGAAAACAAAAATCAGAATTAATGGTGTAAGGATTTGGGTTCACCCAAATGTAAAGCAGAAAATTGGAGGCTTAGCAAATTTGCCACTTGAAAGGGGAGTTTCACTAAGCTCAATTTTTCAGCTGAGAAAACTTTACATTCAAAAGAGGGGATGAATCTACTAGATCCAATCCCAAAGGATGTAAGGAATGAATACTAAGTAGATTGTTTTAAATTGGAATATGGTTGACCCTCTTTTGTAAGTTGAATAAGTAAAGTGCTGAAATTGAAGACAAAATAGGTGGAAACAATGAGCTACAGATTCAGGATTTAGTCGTGCACGTGGATCTGAGAAGTTTGAGATGATTCGGATCTACTCTACAAAATCAGGCAAAAGTTGCAACGATAGTGTGTCTTGACAAGGGCGCCCTCCTATCGGTTCTTCGAACTTTCCACGCTTCGAAAAGGGTTTTTTCGTCTCTGCAAATAAAGCTTAATTCCAGAAGTACAATTGCACACCTTCTTACTGCACATAGAAAGAAGAAGAAAGGTGTTCGAAATAGGGATTTGCCTAAGTCAAACCCTGGTTTGGAATCAACCTTGAATGAAATACTGCAAATGCTTGAAATGAATGATGGAAAGGTATACCTTTAGATCTGCAATAGATGATGATGATGCTTTTCTTCTTAGATGTAATCACATATGTTGTATGAAATGGCATGAACATGACAAAACTTTAACACACACATGCTTGCAAATGAATGAACTAATGTTGCTCCAATGGATAGATGAAGAATATGTATCCTTGAAGAATGCTTAATGATGAATTCTTGAATGCTTGAATGCTTGAGATCTAATTCCGCCTTCATGAATGTATGATGATCTCTCAAAATGAGAGGGGAAGACCTCCTTATATACTTGCCTATTGTAAAATATTTAATTTTTTGACATAGGTCAACATAGGGGATTCATTTCCCGCTCAAATTTGAGATAAGGCCAAGAGAGAGGGGCCAAGATAGGTCCCCTTTAGGGGATCCCAGGGCACCACACCCTGGTCCTAGTGGGGACCAGGGTGCCATGCCCTGGTCTTGCCCTATTTTGGGGCATGATAAAGGTGGCCATGGAAGGTGCAAGGTGAAAAATGAAGTTTGGTTGTATAGGGGAGGCATAAATGGGTCTCGATCAAGCATGGGGATGAGACCGATAAGGTGACGGCCCAAAATACAGTCAAAATTGCAAATGGTGCAATTTTAGGACACTACAAGAGATAACTAAATAAAAATCATTAAGTCTTTATAAGAACACAAAAAAGAAAAAATCATATTGTGGTATAGTGATAACGGTATAAGATGGTTTCGTTGTTTCACAAAAGGTCAAAATAAAAGAAAAAGAGGTATAGCAACAAAGTGATAAGCGTTGTTGCTATTTCACAAAAATGAAATAGAGGTGTTGACACTTATTTGCGAAATGGCAAAAAATGAAAGCCAAGGCAAGTTGGCGGTGACATCATCATAATTTTAATAAAAGGTGGCGAAGTGCTAAATTGCACAAAGGAATTAAATACAGAAAAGACCCCAACCATTAAAGGACAAATTCTAGCTCATAATTTACATTCCAAGTTGGAGAATTGTGAGGGCTAATGTCTATGGTGAGAAGGGACGAACTAGAATCCAGCATTGTGAACTATAAGAACCGAGTTACTACTCACATTCCCATAGTTGTAGAAGCACTTGAGTTTTCTGTCAAAAAGAAAAAATGCCCAAATGCAAACAAGAAGTTGAGGAAGGGGAAGGGTCTAAGAAGGTGATGGTCCTAAAAATGATTGTGTAAAAAATGTAATGTTCCTGTGAAAATATGGGTCATTTTTAATAATTTTTTCTCTTTGTTCTTGTGTTTCAGGCTTAGGGTTTAGGGTTTTATGCATTTTAATTAAGTCTTTTATTAAAACCCTTGAGCCTATTATAATTCCTCATTACCTTTTTTCACTTAAGGCCGAAGGTTAGCTTATCATCGAGGGGGCCATGTTATTTTCCTAGCAATTAGTTCTTTTGTCGGTGCATTAATTTTCCTAAGTCTACCACAAAATATTTTATTTTGGCCCCGTGGTTGGGTCCCCCTTTTATTCCCTAGGGTTATGTCTTTTCATTATCATCTAGTGGGGCCCCTTTAATATTTTATTTCAGCACATTAATTTTCCTAATTTTGCACTTTAATATTTATGTCGGTGCTTTTATTTTAATGATCGAGCAGATCCTATGGCCCACACTTCCCTGTGGTCGAAGGTGCAAGGGGGATAAGGACTGCAGCATCACGAGATGATGCCATGTGTCCTGAGTGGGCAAGGTGAGCTGGTGGTTTGACCTTTCAAACATTTGAGGTTACTGGTTCCCTACAAGTAAATTCTGGACTACTAATAGTTCATGTAATCTGCATGTGCTTGAATGGACGAAGATGTTTTAATTTCTGCAAAAAGGTGCTTGATGTTTAACTGGCTTAAGAAGGTGATCACTGTAACAACAGGTAAAGTGCAAACAAATCCAACAACCCTCGCAACCCTGTGAAGGAAGATGCAAGGGGGATAAGGACCGCAGAATCATGAGATGATGTCACATGTCCTAGGCGGACCGAGATGAGCCGACAATGGGGTCACTGACCGAGGTGAAGTAAGCAGTGAGTTGGCTATGCCATGTCATACTTTGGGTGGACCTGCTTGCCATGTTTGACAATCAATTTTTAGATTGACCAATATGGATCGTGTGATGCGCCAACATGGAGGAAGATGGATGATTGAGATTCAAATTTTATTTCAAAATGAATTGGTGTCGTTTCTTCGCGTGCGTGAGCAGGTAATGGTGGATGGGGTCTGGTATGCTAATAAAAGAATAATGAAAGAGAGAAATATTCCTATTTTAAATTACCAAAGGAATTTTGAGCATGAGCAAATACTTTTTTAAGAACCAAAGAAGATTGGAACAATTTCTCGCAATGCAAAGTTACAATTTTCTAGTGCGTTTAAAGAATTTTGGCATCTTGCAATGGTTATTTCTTCGGGAAATGAACCCAGTATGTCATGAGCCCATATTAGATCTTCATCAGGCAACAACAAAAGGCATAAAGAATATTAGAGAGGTAGTTGGGATATTTTGCAGCAAAGGAATATTTTGTAATAGAATTAGGTGTGTCTAGTCATCTTGATGATAGGTGTCTCCTCTGGCCCATAGCTCATTTGCTCCCTTATTTATATAAAAGAAATTTCAAGGCCATGAGATAGGATTCTAAATTTGATTTATGTACTAAATTTTTCTTTGTCAGAGTCATAGGTCCCAGGTAGTAGGTTTTAGGTGGAATGAGCAAAGTGTAAATTCCTTTGGCAGAGCAAAATAGAATGAGTCTTATGTCATCTTTTATGCAGGTTTTGAAGGACTGATTTATATACTATTTTATGGTAGATATAGAATTTGAATAAATGAAATAGAATTTGGGCTTATTTCTCTCCAATGTATGATTTTACTATCTTTTGAATGAAATAGATCAAGGGTATATTTCTTTCAGTGCATTGTTATGATGTATGTGATTTGTGTTTATGCTTTGATCCAAGGGGTTAGTTAAATGCTTAAGCAAAATTGCAGAGTGGTAGGGCTTGTGTAGGGATTTTGATAAGTAGTTTGAGCTTGGATTATAGTTGAGATGTATTGTAAGGCAATATATTCTTGGGTCAGTATGCTATTAGATTATTTATGTTGTAATTCACCTTATATTTCATGAATTTGACTTCCCAATGGAATAAGGCACTGGTCATTAGCTTGTCTTAATCATTATAGTTAGTTTTGTGCTCCATTCATCTATCCTTGCTATAAAATGATTGATTAGCATAATACCTTTCAATTCATGTATGTTATTATGAGTTCTACCCATCTCATGCCTCAATTAGGTTGAGGATCACTGAAGGATTTGTCATCCTTGAGCATTCTCCCTGTTGTTGAGCCTACATATGAGATCATCTGCTTTGTTTTAGTGAATCTTTGAGTATGGTGCAACGATCATAAAATTCACTAAGGGATCATCTTCCCAGGTTTTGTAGAGCCCAAAGTGTAGAAGGATTTGTCTGAATCCTTTCCAATTGGTCCAAGTTAGTGAGGATTTTAATAGTTGGAGTTGGCTTCTCCATAGATATTTGAAGAATCGACTTGGTTTCTGCCTCTTGCAGTGTAAACCCATTTGGGAACCAACGAAAGGATGAGGGCATAGAGAAAAATCCTAGGATAGTAAACCCGACTAAGAGACCCATGCAAAAATCACTGCTATATGTATTACCTAGCTCAGCTAACATAGGGGCCAAATTTTTTTGTAAAGATAAAATGGAGGGTTGTAGGGATGTCATAATTCCTATTATAGGGAAAGACTTGTTCTGGTATTTCTATAAGAATATAAATGATAAGGTTCCTATGTCAAATCCTTGGACTTATGACATTGGAAAGATAGTTGTGTCAAATGTGTTTGTAGATATTGAATTGATTTAGTTGTTGGCAGATCATTACCACCTTGTCATTAAAACTATAGGATGCCAAGTGGAAACCCTCTATTAGTCATTTCAAAAATAGCTATTGTCGACTATTTATGTTGAACAAATAGGCCCTCACCAAGATTGACCTTGAGTAATCCATCATGGACTATAATAAGTTATACAAAACATTCAAAAAGGATGAGCTCCTATCTTATAAGAAAATGGGTATAAACAACCAACCTTTGGTGATCAAAACCGTTGAACCCTTCCCTGTGGATATTTCCTTTGGTATTTTTAGAGAACATACTTTTCTTTGTGTCAGATATTAGGAGAAGATACTAGGGCTAGGATGTCTATTTCTATGATGTACATGGCCACAAGGATATAGAACCCCGAGGTGAACCTCGAATTTGACTTTGCATCTATGATTGAGAGGAAGCTACATTAGCAGTTGGTAGCATGGAAAGAGAAGAAGAGTAATGGATTTTTCCATTACTCCTTGTTATTCCATTTGATATTATTCCAACACAAATAAGCCTTGCTCAGAGAATAAAGTTAGGAGTAGTGGATGACAAAGGGAATAGGCTACCAGTGCAGTTATGGTGTTATCTTTGGGATAAGAGGTGTAAGGATGTTGACTACAAGGTTTTTTTTATTCTTTTATTGTTACTATTTTGGTGCTTTTGATCATTTAGTAAAAGGATTATCACCTGATATAAGGAGAGTACCAAGGTCATTGGACTATGACCCTGAAAAGGGTCATACTCATAACTTTGTTGATTGGTCCTACATGGGAGAGAACACCATCATTAGGGTGTACGGTTGGCCCCACACCCCCCATCTACTGCCTATGTTTGTACCAGATAGACTTTCTTTCTTGGAGTTTATGTGGCAGATGCTCTGGTTGGACAAGGAGTTGATTGAACCAAGGAAGAAGGTAA
The DNA here is from genome assembly GCF_030272615.1 of Cryptomeria japonica. Taxonomy (NCBI): domain Eukaryota; kingdom Viridiplantae; phylum Streptophyta; class Pinopsida; order Cupressales; family Cupressaceae; genus Cryptomeria; species Cryptomeria japonica. The sequence goes on from NC_081407.1 coordinate 522,807,686, forward strand.
CATTTTTACCTCATTCTATTTCATTTGCAGGATTATCCTTTGGATCAAACATGTTAGAAAGTTTGCAGTTATTTGAAAGTTAATTACTTATTGAAAACTGGTAAGGAGAGAATGTGTGATCCCGAGAACCAAATTGTTTCTACTATCAAATCAGTTACACATGAAGTATTGATAGAATAAGAATTAATAAGAAATCTTACCTCCTATGGGGAGATTGTACAAAGAAGAAAAAAGTGGGATATTATAAGGAGAGTGGAAGAAGAAAAGGAGAAGAAAGATCCAGCTTTTCCCATGCTTACATTGAAGAAACTGATGAATTGAAGAGAATTGATTTATGCCTAAATAATATCGATAAGATATATGGAAAATTGGTAGGTGGTGGGTCTCCACCAAAGAAGGCCATTTTTCTATTGAAGAAACCCTTAGGGGTTTTAACTCATTAAGTGTCAGATGATGAATCAATGATAGAGGCTTCTCTTCCTTCCCCTTCCACTAAAAAATAATAGGTGAATGATCCAGACCCCTTAGTGCCTTATAATGAGTCAGAAGGAGAGGGTGATACAGAGGAAGCTATTAGTGCTTTAAAATATTTGAAAGGAGGTGACACAGAACAATCACAAGTTGATCCCCCCAAATATTACAAGGAAATGCATGGTTATGAAGACCAGGTGATAGATATGGCTATGAAAACTGTTGATGAAAGGACAACTATGTCCATGAGATTCTTGGATGATGATGAATTCATCAATACTCTAGTATTTAAATATTTCTGGTTAAAATTAAAATGAAAGAATTTGAGGAGCAGAAGCAAATGAACTGCATGGGTGTGGATGAATCCAAACATGAGGAGATTGTGGCTCAAAATTTCTAAAAAATGAAGATTGATAAAGTGAAAACTAGTCCTGATGAAGCCAAGGAGATGGTATTGAAAAGCAACATAATAATTGTACCCAAACTAACTATGAAACAAATCTTCTCCATGGACCAAGTGAGGCAATAGGAAGACCCAATTCTAGTAGCTGAATTTGATGTTGAAGAATGGATAGGTGGAATAGGGTATAACCCCAAAGTTGAAGTATTGGTTGCATGGGTAAGTTCCAAGAAAACTAACAAGCCCAAGCTTGTGGATTTAGTGCAAGAAGAAAAAGGAAAAGCTATTCTGAAAACTATGAAAGATACTTCTCCATTAGAAGCTACCACTATGACCATGCACTCGGCCATGTTTACAAGAGATATTGTGAAGCATATGCGACAACGAATAATTCAGCTCAAAAAGGGTTAGGAGGAGATGAATGATGAGATAAATAAACTGTATATTGATAAGTGTCACAACCCTCCTTTATCACTTTTGATTTGATACAATTTCTATTATATCTTTTTTGGTTGAGCTATTGAATATGGTTGAAGAAATATTAAAAAAGGTTAGATAATGGACCCACATACACACTTGGAGAATATAATTTAAAAATGCATTATTTATTTATTTATTTATTTCCCATTCCCAATTATGGCACATGTTGTAGGAGAAATTAGAAGCTTCTAGAGGCATCTTTATTCTTTAATTCCCTTGCATGTAACTCCCCGACTAGGATATTAATCAATTTTGCATGGATCCAATATTGGAAAAAGAATCTCATTTTCAATTAATTTCTCTAGATAGTGGAGTTAAGGGGTTTTTCCTATATATTGTATGCAATTTTCAAAAAGAGGGAGTTGATTAGTTTTTTTTGAAGAAAATTTTTCTCAACTAGTTTTTTTTTCTGGTAATCACATTCTTCATTTGGAGAATTGTTAAGTTTGTTTTGAAGAAATTTTTCCAAGCTTGCAAGGAAGGATCAAGGAAGGCTAGGCTTGAAGATTTGGAGAGGATTCAACATCAAAGGCTTCTCCAGGTTCCCTCCCCTTTTGCATTTTTGCTTATGTAAATTTTTATATTTTCAAAAAGGAAATATCTCCTCTTAGATTCTTTTATTTGAATATAATTTTCTGAAGGAAATTATTTCTTAATTGTTAGATAGATTAATTAGAAAGGAAAATTTATTTTTCATTAAAGAAATGCATTGATAAAAGTACTTTGTAAACATGCAAATGCAGATTTCTCTTTTATTTGTTAATCTATTTAAAAGAAAGAAATCAGATTCTACTTTTTCTGGTTTTTTTAAAATCTAGAGAAAATCTTGAATCTGGAAAAATCATGCTTTTCAACATCTCTACTTTTTTTGAAAAACTCAAATTCTTTTATCTCTGTAAATAGTTTCTTTCTCTATGCATATAATCATTTGTATTAAGAAATCTCACTATGTGACATAGTATTTCAAATATGAATTCTTCTCAATATTGTTGTATAAAATCCCTGTGGAAAATATTATCTTGTTATTTATTTATTTTTTAGAAATCTCTCTCTCTCTGTGAATAGTAATTTCCCGAAAATCTCATCATAAAAATTTATGTTTATCTCAATATAAGGCAAATGTGTTGAATATGATCACTGTGAAATCAAAATTTATACATCTATCTATCTGTGAGGTAATTTAGCTCTTTGTTGTATTGCTGCCTCAAATTCAAGGACAGTGTATTTTTTTTGGGGGCTCCTATGAGATCATCTAAAATAAATTTTCTCTATTATCTTCCATGCCTATGAGTAGATTCTTATTTTTTTATAAATTAACATTTATATATATATATATATTCCTCTTAAATTATTAAATAAACTGGAATAAGACCATATATATATATATATATATATATATATATTTATATATTAAACTTATACAAAAATATATATATATATATATAAAATAATACAAAGTGGTTTCAAAAAAATAATTTTTGCATAAAATAACGGGCCAACGCAAGGGGGCAGAGTTATTAAACCCATTGAGGAGTGGAGGGGCCCACGGTCGTCCCCTCATCACTGTGGGCCTACACCTATAGGTCCGCAGTGGTGACGGGACCTGTGGCCCCCACTCCCACTTGGCAATAAAAGCCACTAAAAAAAAATTTATTTTTTGCAAATTTGGAATTTGTTAAATTTTTTTCTTTAATTTAAATTTTAGTTTAATAAAATTGAACTTAGATGGATTTATAATTAATTTATCTTTAGTAAATTAGATTATATCTAATTTTATAATTAGAATCTTTCAATCTATTTGAGATGTATTGGTATTTTAGATTCATTAAAAACAATTATTTCATATTATTATGATTTGATCCAAAATTTGTCTAATGTTTAAACTGGTTGCTATTTTTGAACTAGTGACTCTATAATTAATTATTCTCGTGGTAGAAATAAAACATTGCTAATCTTGCATGTAAATTACACTATTCTTGCATCATGCGAATTACTTATACATCATTTGCATTTATTGATGAGCAAGTTACATTTTCATTATCTTTATGCAAGTTACACATTTTAATTATCAATATGTGAGTTTCATAATTGTCATTATTGTGCAAGTTATATTTCAAGTTTGAAATATTAAATAGTTTAGTTGTAGAAGGATGGTATTTATATCAAGTCATTCATGAATTCCATAGAAGTAGTTATTTCAATTATTTAAGATTTACAATGTCTAATTATGCATGTTCATTTCATAATTATTTCAAGCATGAAGCTAATTTAAAAGTTTTCATATCCTCTTAGTTAGAAAACTAAACAAAGGGAGTTGGAAAACTAAAACCTAGTAGCATTCGGTATTTACGGTGACTCTGGGTCACGCTTATGGGTAATGTTGTTGTGTTGAACTACTACACTTAATGCCTAATAAATTTGCATCAACGACATCTGTGGCATCATCCCTATAAATCATCAGGGAGTAATAAGGGACACTTGGAAGTTAAAATCCAAGGGGAGGGTAATCCCCCTTGGATCAATAATCTAATAAGATAATCCTTCAATGATTTTACGTCCGTTGAGTTAAACCATAGTAAACCCCTTTAGGGTTGATTGAGTGAAATGCTTTTATAAAATTGATTTAATCTCGAAGAGTTGTTGATGATTGACAATTGGGTCAAGGGTGACGCTTATGATAGGTATTAGGATCTAGTTGTTTTAGGCCACAAGCAATAGGCCATCTTGATCCTTTGCTTAAGTGCTACCATCATGGGTAGCGACCGCAGAGAAACTGTCTGGGACATTGACCCTAGAAAGGGTTGCGTACCCACCAAATGGTTTACATTAAACCATAGATTAGAAAATAGAACTACATACTTTATGCCTTGATCTCATGCTGAAATGGGTATGTAGGCAGTCTAGGGACGAAGTTGTCCCTAGTACTTAGGCATCCGTGGATGGGGTCTAGGTTTTGGTAAGAAGAAGGATTGTGAAGAATCCTAATTTGAAAGATAAGTGTAATAAAAAGAAAAAGTAATTCAATGCATACTCAGAAGGAATCCCATATGGATTCGCTTGACTTCATGAGGCTTTAAGCCAAATTCTGAGGCGGAATTCAAGCTTGCATTATGTTATTTTGATTTCTCCTAAGGACGGTGACCTCGATGCACTCCTATTAGAGGAGTGTAGTACTTAGTGAGTGGCTCAGGACTCGAATGGTCCCGATTAGTCTAAGTCTCTTGCCAGAGAACCTCCTATCCCAATTGGATAGATGCCTACCCTATATGGGTAGATGCCTATCCTGTATTGGATAGATGAAACCTTCTATTTCGTATGGACAGATGCTTAACCCATATGGTTAGATGCTCATCCCGGATGGATGAATGCCTAATCCAAATGGACGGATGCCCAGAGTATGAAATTGAATCAAACACAAATAATTTAAATTAAACAAAAACAAAAAAAAGGTCAAATTTTTGTTGAGTTAAGTATAGTGGGTTATTACATGTGGTGTCAAAACAAAGGTTCAAATCTATGCCTTGTGCTCACTTAAATTTACACAACTAAGGGAATGTCTTGCAATGGAAGAGATTAAATTATAAAATCTTAAATCAAGAACTAACTACATAATTTAATTTTTAGGTAAAACCCTAGATGGCTAAAGGAAGGGGAAGAGGAAGAGGAAGACGAAGGGGAAATGGAAGACGTGCTACCACTTGGAGACAAAGGGAAGCTAACCATGAGGAAAATCATGAAGAAAATCATGAAGAAAACCATGAGGAAAACCATGAAGCAAATCAAAATAACCAAGGGAATAACGAAGATGGGGTCGAGGCTATAATCAACCTGCTAACCAAACAAAGGGATAAGATCAACTTCTTGGAGCAATCAATGTAGGACCTTAGGGCAAGGTAGAATGACATTGAAAATTGAAGTGGAATTGAAAATGGGAACCCTGGTAGCAATCAAGGGAATGTGATGGACAATAGAAAAGAATATAACATATTGGAACTCTCTAAGGATTTGAAGAAAATCACCCCCCCTAAGTTTGATGGGAGGCAAATTGGTGAAGGAGCTGAAAATTGGTTAAATGAAATGGACAAGTATTTTGAACTAAGAGATTTTAGCAAACAACCAAGGCCTTATGGGGTTCCTATCAACTCACAGGGCAGGTAGCTAGTTGGTGGACCAACACCAAGGAGCAAAATGGGTATAGTAGGGATACGATCACATGGGATCAATTTGTTCACCACTTCCGTAAAAGGTGGCTACCTCAATTGTTCTTTGATGAGAAGGTGACAGAGTTCCATAATCTATGACAAGGGCCCCTATCAGTCAAAGAATATTGGGATAAGTTTGCCAAATTGCTTAAGTACGTACCTATGTACCAGAAAGATGAAGAAGGTCAAGCAAGGAAGTTCATTTTGGGACTAAATACCAACATAGGGGCAGAGGTTGACATGCATGGACCCAAAAACATGAACGAAGTACTTGAAAAGTACCTAAGGCAAGAGAGGAAGATTCAAACCCTAACAGCAGCAAGGCAGAACTATAATGGGAACCACTCTTTTAAAAGGAAGCAGGAATTCAAGGGGAACAGTAACTTCAACAAAAGTCAAAAGAATAATTCTTCCGAAAGAAGGCCACCCCCTAATCAATATCAGAAGAATGGAGATAATAATAATAATAATAATAGGGGCAATAATAATAGGGGAAACTATAATAGGAATTACCAATAGAACATGATAACTTATCCACTCAGGACCAATGAAACAAGGAATGATCCCCCTAGGAATCAAGGCAAGAGGGGTCCTCTAGGTGGATGTTTTATGTGTGGGGGAAACCATTTTGCTAGAGAATGTCCCAGGATGCAAGGTTAGAATAGGGCCAATCAACCACAACAAGGGCCCCAACAAAGGATTCTTGCAGTAGTTAGGAACCGAAGAGCAAGATTCCAGAATGTTCTTGTGGAAACTACAGGTACACTATTTTAACAACCAATTTCAATTCTAATTGACACTGGGTCATCTGAATGTTTCATCTCACCTGAATTAGTAAGAAAATATGCATTAAAATTTAATCAAATGGAGTCATCATGGATGGTTCAATATGGGGATAAGGCAACTAGGGAAGTAACTAAGTGTTTACCGAGGGCAAGGGTACAATTTTCTGAGTTTGAAGCAAGGGTAGATCTCTATGTGGAACCACTAGTGTTATATGATGTAATTATTGGAATGAGTTGGTTAATAGATCATCAAGCTAATGTAGATTGATATAACAAAGTTGTTGAATTTTTGGATGATGGGGGGAAAAGGGTCAAAATCCAAGGAAAGTTTAACCCCTTTAATATAGAAACCATAACTGCCATGCAATTAAAGAAGGAAAGAAGAAGAGGAGGCCTAATCTATATGGTTGAAATTGATGAAGGAGAAGAGGAAAATACCCCAACCTTTGAAAATACCCCTTCCTTACAAGAATTCAAGGATGTATCTCCAAAAGAATTACCCAGCTTACCCCCTAAAAGGAAGTTTGACTTTTCTATCGACTTACTACTGGGAGCTGAACCAGTATCAAGGGCACCTTACCAAATGAACACAACTCAATTAAAAGAGCTCAAAATGCAATTAGAGGAACTCTTAGCTAAGGGATTAATAAGGCCAAGTGTATCACCATGGGGAGCACCAGTCTTATTCGTTAAGAAGAAGGATGGAACCTTAAGACTATGCATCGACTATAGGATGTTGAACAAGGTCACAATAAAGAATAGGTATCCTTTACCTTGAATAGAGGATCTTTTTGACCAAATCAAAGGAGCAGCAGTTTTCTCGAAGATAGACCTCCAATCAGGATATCATCAACTCAGAATTAAAGAGGAAGACATTCCAAAGACAACTTTCAGGACTAGATATGGGCATTATTCACCGTAGTTCCTTTTGGTGTAACCAATGCCCCAGCTGCATTTATGAACCTAATGAATAGTGTACTCCATGACTACTTGGACAAATTTGTTTTGGTATTTTTGGATGACATATTGATTTACTCTAGGAATGAGGAGGAACATTTAGTACACCTACAAATGGTTTTGCTAAGGTTGAGGGAACATAAGTTATATGGGAAACTGTCAAATGTGCCTTCTTTGAGGAAAGGATTCACTACCTTGGGCATATAATATCAAAGGAAGGAATAGCGGTTGATCCAGATAAGATAAAGGCAATAGTAGAATGGCCAATCCCTAAAAATGTTTTAGAGGTAAGAAGCTTTATGGGGCTAGCAGGGTACTATAGGAGGTTTGTGGAAAGATTCTCTAAGATAGCAAACCCCATCACCTCATTGCAGGGGAAGGGTAAAAAGTTTGTGTGGATAGAGCAAAGTGATAAGGCATTTCAAATTTTGAAGGGGAAACTAACTTCAGCACCCATTCTAAAAGTACCAGATCCGAATGGACACTTCACAGTCATAACTGACGCTTCTATCAAAGGTTTAGGAGGAGTACTTGTCCAAGGTGAAGGGGTAGTAGCTTACGAATCCAGGAAGCTGAAGACTCATGAAGTTAATTATGCACCCCATGACTTAGAGTTAGCAGTGATTATGCATGCCCTATAGAAATGGAGACACTTCTTACTAGGGAAGCCCTTTGAGTTAAAGTTAGATAACCAAGGACTAAAGTACATCTTTACCCAACCCCACTTAAATGCTAGACAAAGAAGGTGGTTAGAGTTTCTAAGTGAATATCATTTTGAAATTGAATATATTAAGGGGAAGGAAAATAGGGTGGTAGATGCTTTAAGTAGGAGGAGACACTTTTTAACTATAGCAACATTCAAAACTTCTTTCAAAAGGCAAGTAATGGATGAGCAGGGACATGACCCATGGTATGAGAAAGTCAAATTGACTTTAGAATATGATCCAATAGATCCTAAGGTTGAATGGTATACATTAGATGAAGATGGGTTGCTCAGATACAATAATAGAATGTATGTTCCTAGTTTAGGGGACTTAAGGAAGGGAGTCTTGTCGGAGGCTCATAATGCCCCTTACTCAGGGCACCCGAGGGTTAGCAAACTTTATGCAAATCTAAAAAAACTATACTTTTGGCTAGGGATGAAGAATGACATCATCAAGTATGTGGCTATATGTTTGGAGTGTCAAAGAGTAAAGGCAGAGCATAGACATCCAATTGGATTATTACAGTTACATGATGTACCTCAACACAAGTGGCAAGTTATTAGCATGGATTTTGTGCAAGGGTTGCCCATGTCACCTTCTAGGCATGATACAATAATGGTGGTAATTGACAAACTCGCTAAGGTGGCACACTTTATACCAGGGAATCTGATGGATGATGCACCTACCTTGGCAAGGCTCTTTGTTAAGGAAATATTTAGGTTGCATGGAATGCCAAAGAAAATCATATCAGATAGAGATGCTAGATTTACTTCAAGGTTTTGGACAATTCTTCAATCAGCTCTGGGAACTCAACTAAATTTTAGTACTGCATACCATCCTGAAAATAACGGTCAAACAAAGAGGACAAATTAGATTTTGGAAGACCTACTTTGCATGTACTGCATGGACCAACAGAAGAAATGGGAAGATTACCTACCTCCGGTAGAGTTTGCTTACAATAATACATATCAAACATCTTTGGGGATGACACCTTTCGAAGCATTGTATGGTAGGCCATGTCGAACACCTTTGAGTTGGGATAGTCTTGAAGACAGAGTAATTGTTGGACCAGATATGTTGAAGGAAATGGAAAGGAAAACTAAGGAAATTAGGCAAAGATTGAAGGAAGCCTCAGATAGGTAGAAAAGTTATGCAGACAAGAACAGGACACCAAGGGAGTTTGAGGTGGGAGAGAAAGTCTTCCTAAGAGTTAGGCTACACAAGAGTTCCATAAGGTTTGGGAAAAAGACTAAGCTTGCACCTCGTTATGTTGGGCCTTTTGAAATATTGGAAAGGATTAATCCAGTTGCATACCGGTTGGCCTTACCTCCCCAATTGAGTTGAATCCATGATGTCTTCCATGTATCTCTTCTTAAAAAGTATGTACCTGATGAGAAACATATCTTGAATTGGTATGCTTTACAGGTCCAGGAAATGAGGGAAATAATGATAGAGCCATTCAGAATCTTGGAGAGGCACCAGTGCCAATTGCACAATAGAGAGGTTGATCAATGCAAAGTACAATGGAATCAGTATGATGAAAAGAATGCCACATTGGAAGATACTATGGAAATGCAACAGTTGTTTCCTTTTTTGTTTTAAACTAATCATGAACTATAGACTCTGTTTGGATACATTAAATAAGTGCATGGGGACGATGCACAATTTAAGGGGGGGAGGATGTCACAAGCCCCCTTTATCACTTTTGATTTGATACAATTTCTATTATATCTTTTTTGGTTGAGCTATTGAATATGGTTGAATAAATATTAAAAAAGGTTAGATAATGGACCCACATACACACTTGGACAATATAATTTAAAAAGGCATTATTTATTTTTATTTTTTTTCCCATTCCCAATTATGGCACATGTTGTAGGAGAAATTAGAAGCTTCTAGCGGCATCTTCATTCTTTAATTCCCTTGCATGTAACTCCCCCACTAGGATATTAATCAATTTTGCATGGATCCAATATTGGAAAAAGAATCTCATTTTCAATTAATTTCTCTATATAGTGGAGTTAAGGGGTTTTCCTATATATTGTATGCAATTTTCAAAAAGAGGGAGTTGATTGTTTTTTTTGAAGAAAAGTTTTCTCAAGTGGTTTTTTTTCTGGTAGTCACATTCTTCATTTGGAGAATTGTTAAGTTTTTTTTGAAGAAATTTTTCCAAGCTTGCAAGGAAGGATCAAGGAAGGCTAGGCTTGAAGATTTGGAGAGGATTCAACATCAAAGGCTTCTCCAGGTTCCCTCCCTTTTTGCATTTTTGCTTATGTAAAATTTTATATTTTCAAAAAGGAAATATCTCCTCTTAGATTCTTTTTTTTGAATATAATTTTCTGAAGGAAATTATTTCTTAATTGTTAGATAGATTAATTATAAAGGAAAATCTATTTTTCATTAAAGAAATGCATTGATAAAAGTACTTTTTAAACATGCAAATGCAGATTTCTCTTTTATTTGTTAATCTGTTTAAAAGAAAGAAATCAGATTCTACTTTTTCTATTTTTTTTTTAAATCTAGAGAAAATCTTGAATCTGGAAAAATCATGCTTTTCAACATCTCTACTTTTTTTGAAAAACTCAAATTCTTTTCTCAGTAAATAGTTTCTTTCTCTATGCATATAATCATTTGTATTGAGAAATCTCGCTATGTGAAATAGTATTTCAAATATGAATTCTTCTCAATATTGTTGTATAAAATCCCTGTGGAAAATATTATCTTGTTATTTATTTATTTTTAGAAATCTCTCTCTCTCTGTGAATAGTAATTTCCAAAAATTTATGTTTATCTCAATATAAGGCAAATTTGTTGAATATGATCACTATGAAATAAAAATTTATACATCTATCTATCTCTGAGGTAATTTAGCTCTCTGTTGTATTGCTGCCTCAAATTCAAGCACAATGTATTTTTTTGGGGGGCTCCTGTTAGATCATCTGAAATAAATTTTCTCTATTATCTTCCATGCTTGTGAGTAGATTCTTATTTTTTTATATATTAACATTTTTATATATATATTCCTCTTAAATTATTAAATAAACTGGAATAAGACCATATATATATATATATATATATATATATATATATATATTGCAATATTAAACTTATACAAAAAATATATATATAAAATAATACAAAGTGGTTTCAAAAGAATAATTTTTGCATAAAATAACGGGCCAACGCAGGGGGGTAGAGTTATTAAACCCGTCGGGGAGTGGTACCCTCCACTACCCATGCGGTCACTGTTACGGCAGTAACCATAGAGGGAGTGGAGGGGCCTACGGTCATCCCCTCATCACTGCGGGCTTGCACTTGTAGGTCCGCAGTGGTGACGGGACCCGTGGCCCCCACTCCCACTTGGCAATAAAAGCCACTACAAAAAAATTAATTTTTAAAAATTTGGAATTTGTTAAATTTTTTTCTTTAATTTAAATTTTAGTTTAATAAAATTGAACTTAGATAGATTTATAATTAATTTATCTTTAGTAAATTAGATTATATCTAATTTTATAATTAGAATCTTTCAATCTATTTGAGATTTATTGGTATTTTAGATTCATTAAAAACAATTAATTCATATTATTATGATTTGATCCAAAATTTGTCTTATGTCTAAACTGGTTGCTATTTTTGAACTAGTGACTCTATAATTAATTATTCTCGTGGTAGAAATAAAACGTTGCTTAATCTTGCATGTAAATTACCCTATTCTTGCATCATGCGAATTACTTATACATCATTTGCATTTATTGATGAGCAAGTTACATTTTCATCATCTTCATACAAGTTACACATTTTAATTATCAATATGCGAGTTTCATAATTGTCTTTATTGTGCAAGTTATATTTCAAGTTTGAAATATTAAATAGTTTAGTTGTTGTAGGATGGTATTTTTATCAAGTGGTTCATGAATTCCATAGAAGTAGTTATTTCAATTATTTAAGCTTTGCAATGTCTAATTATGCACGTTCATTTCATAATTGTTTCAAGCATGATGCTAATTTTAAAGTTTTCATAGCCTCTTAGTTAGAAAACTAAACAAAGGGAGTTGGAAAACTAAAACCTAGCAGTGTTCGGTATTTACGGTGCCTCTAGGTCATGCTTACGGGTAATGTCATCATGTTGAACTACTGCACTTAACGCCTAATAAAGCTGCATCAACGACGTCTGTGGCATCGTCCCTATAAATCATCAGGGAGTAATAAGGGACGCTTGGAAGTTAAAATCCAATGAGAGGGTAATCCCCCTTGGATCGATAATCTAATAAGATAATCCTTAAATGATTTTACATCCACTGAGTTAAACCATAGTAAACCCCTTTAGGGTTGATTGAGTGAAATGCTTTTATAAAATTGATTTAATATTGAAGAGTTGTTGATGATTGACAATTGAGTCAAGGGTGATGCTTATGATAGGTATTAGGATCTAGTTGTTTTAGGCCACAAGCAATAGGCCATCTTAATCCTTTGCTTAAGTGCTACCATCGTGGGTAGAAATCGCATAGAAACTATCTGGGACATTGACCCTAGAAAGGGTTGCATACCCACCAAATGGTTTACATTAAACCATAGACTAGAAAATAGAACTACATACTTTACACCTTGATCCTATGCTGAAACGGGTATGTAGGCAGTCTAGGGATGAAGTTGTCCCTAGTACTCAGGCGTCCGTGGATGGGGTCTAGGTTTTGGTAAGAAGAAGGATTGCGAAGAATCCTAATTTGAAAGATAAGCATAATAAAAAGAAAAATTAATTCAATGCATACTCGACAGGAATCCCGTGTGGATTCACTTGACTTCCCAAGGCTTTAAGCCAAATTCTGAGGCGGAATTCAAGCTTGCATTATGTTATTTTGATTTCTCCTAAGGGCGGCGACTTCGGTGCACTCCTATTAGAGGAGTGTAGTACTTAGTGAGTGGCTCAGGACCTGAATGGTCCCAATGAGTCTAAGTCTCTAGCCAGAGCACCTCCTATCCCAATTGGATAGATGCCTACCCCGTATGGGTAGATGCCTATCCTGTATTGGATAGATGAAACCTTCTATTCCATATGGACATATGCCTAACCCATATGGTTAGATGCTCATCCCAGATGGATGAATGCCTAATCCAAATGGATGGATGTCAAGAGTATGCGATTTAATCAAACACAAATGATTAAATTAAACAAAAAATAAAAGAGGTCAAATTTTTGTTGAGTTAAGTATAGTGGGTTATTACAATAAGGCTATGTTGAAGAAGGTAGAATAATTAGGTCAGAAACAAAGTAAGGTCATCATCCTACATAAATGCACACCCTCTCATCCAATTGATAGCGCAAGGATCACCGAGGGTTGGGAGGAGGAGAAGAAAAGATATGAGAAATAAATTCAGGATTTAAAAGCCACCAATGAAAGAATTCTGCATAAGGTACTTGAATAGTTGTGTGGCACCTTTGAGAACATATTGACCTACAGAGTTAAATTGGTAATGGTAAGGTTGGATGAGGTATATGAACGTTATGAGGCCTTGGTAGAAATGACAAGATTACTTACAAAAGATAAACCCAAATTGGAGGCATTATAAAAAAATATGGCAACTGACATACCTCACTTTAGTCACTTTGTGCAAGGTAACTCAAAGAGATCCGGATGCTCCTTCTCTAATAAGGGAAACTGAGAGAAAAGTAGATACCATTGATGAAGAATAGAAGATTAAGGCTAAAATTGATTCTTTCCATACTATCCGGTATTGGACAATCCCACCAATCACAAATAAAGATCAGCATATAAGGAGCTTTGAAGTTTGGAGGATTTATTTTAGTCAAATGGTCCCAAAGATTATGGTGCATATGAAAGAAGAAAAGGAGATGAATATCAAAAAATTTAATATCTTTATGGACCGGATCATAAAACTAGATGCAGGATATGCAAAATCTGTCATACAGGTGAGGTCCATAACTAAAAAAAGATGGAAGGATCATCTCATCAACATGCCCGTTATACAAGATTTCAAATGGCCAAGTGAATATGAAGTTTATCAATGGGAGACAAAGTATTTGAAGGATATTGTTGGAGACTGAAATGACATGGATACAAGATAGTGAGCATGAAGACTACCTTGTTAAAAGTAGAACCTTTCCAGACCCATGGGTCACGAGTTCCTACTTGTATGATCCTAACAGTGGGCTTCTTGATACTCTCTGACCTTTCTTCTTTTATTTATTATATTTCATTTCTTTATGTTGTTAAGATTCTCAAAAGGATTTTTATCTTTCAATTAGTTTTAAACAAATTAGTTATAAAAAGGACATATTGTAATGGTCTAAAGTTTATTGCTTCTTCCCATTTTGTATATAGGGGAGAAACCAAGACTGATAAAAGGGACAGTAGAACATATTAAAAAAAGGAAGATACTGCAAAAATTTTGTATCTCATTACAGTGGCGATATAATACAAGAATCTGAAGTTTTTGGTTCAATTATTTGTTGATTGTTCAAGATAAAATATTGTGTGGTTGTCTCCAGTTATTTTCCTTTCTTGCATGTTTAAATCAAGTATCAAGGATAATTTTAATTTATCAAAGAAGCTCTTACTATTCTGTGTAATTTAGTTGATTAGAGTCCTGTAAGGTAGGATTAAAAATCTATTTGATTAAGTTAGAACAGTTGGAAAGGAGTAAATGGATTAATAAGAAGAATCATGCAATACTACATGCTTGCATATTTATACAAAGCATAAACATTATTAATGCCAAATGATTTGAATTAAGTCAAAAACAAGATCGGATGACTCTATAACCCTGAACGAGGAACTGATCACAAACACATAATTTTGGAGTTATAATTTCAGTTCATTTATTTCCTTTGAAGAAGTAAGATAGGAGTAGGAGTAGGAAAACACAAGAAATTCACTTCAAGTAATTGTGTTGTACTAAGTGAATTAGAACCAAGGAGTCAAGAAAATTTGTAAGTCTGCTAAATCATAAGGTATACCTGCCTAGGTCCTGTAGAACCTAAAGAGGGGAAGATTTATCTTTTTAAGAGAATCTTGTTTGTTGGCCAAATCGATTACTAAGCTCGATTATAGAACTTAGCACACTCTTAGGGTTTTATAATCTGTTGATTTGGGAACCAACACATGGGATGGACAAATCTTACTTCAACGTGACCCTGACCCTCTACTACATACAAGGTGCTTAATTTATTGCCTCAAGCAATTACCAAGACCCCTTTCATTACTTTCCATCTATTGGATTCAAAACTAATTTCACATCCTTGAGAACCAATTGACCAACATAGATTAAACTTTTTTTGAGTTGGGGAACATATGCAACATCTTGAAACAACCAACTAATTCAATTTTTTAAATTTAATGAAATATCCCCCTTGCCAACAATATCATAAGATCTATTGTTAGCAATAAAAACCTTATCAAAGTCACCATTTTATAGATTTTTTAAATACTCCTTGCATGGAGTGACATGAAACGATGCTCCCAAATTAAGAATCCAATTATTAGTTGTAATTTCTTCTTTGATTAAGATAAGAAAACTTGCCTCTTATTGGCATACTACAATGGCTTCCTCTTCTTTTGATTGATTTACAATTCTCTTATAAGACCAAGAGTTCCTTTTGATGTGGGGTTTCTTGCCACAATACCAACAACCACCATCTCTACCTTTTGACTTTTACCTTCTTCATAATTTCTCACAATCTCTTGGACTCTTCCCTCTTTCTTTTGATCTTCCCTTATCATTTGCAATCAAAACATTACCAGATGTTGGAGTCTCACCCATGCTCTCCCTTCACATTTCCTTTCTTATAATTGCACCAACAAAATCATCAAATTTCAAAGTATTTGAACCAAAAATAGAGTTACTAACTACCATAATTATATTGGTGGTAAAATTAGGGTTTCACCAATTAAGATAAAACAACAACTAATATTACCTAATAGACCATTACATTCAAAAAGGGGGTGAATCCAATAGATCTAGCCACAATTCGTTTAGGAAAAGGGCTAAAATACTAATTAGATTCACATTTATTTGGTTGTCTCTCCTTTTTTAGTTGAAATTGGATCTGTATTGCAAAGTTTAGGCCAGATCAATGGATCAATGAAGCAAAACAGAAATAAGAGAATGCTACAAATGTTAGACAAAGCCATAGAAAGAGATCTAGGAAGAAGAATATGATTAGAACCCGATGCTAAAAATTTGAACTAAATTGTTGGGACCAGTGTGGTAGGTTTCCTTGGCCTTGTAAATTCTAAATGGGCAAGTAGGATATTTTTCATATTGAGAAGATGCAAAGGATCCACTATCAAAAGATTGGGAAAAATTACCAAGACCATGGTGGTAGGTCACCCCATTCCTTTGCTTTTCACTCCTTCAAAATCTAAACTTATTTGTCATTGTCAATTCTATCTAAATCTTTGATCACACCTCTTGAATCAATTTACCACATACAAATAGAGAGAAAAAGGGTTGTTGATAGGGGTTCTCCTTAGGTCAAACTCTAGTTTAGGAATTAACCTTGAATTGAATGTAAATATTGAAGTAAATCCTATAAGATATACCTAAGATCTGTAATGGTAGATAGAAGATTGATGATACAAATTCTCTGTAGATGTGATCATAGATGTTGAATGAAATAACATGACAAAAACATGGACATGAAAGAGCTAATCAAACACGCATTCATGCATCAAGATTTATGTGACTTTTCTTGATGATGCTTGAAGGATATGGTGGGATGAAATGCTCCTTTGAATGCTTGACAAATGCATGAATGATGGGGTATGAGAGAGATCAGTTCCTTCTAGGTGAAAATTAATTGATAGGATGTCCTTATATAGGGTTCCATAGGTAAATTGTTGATTAGGCTGACCTCCAACATTTAGATTGAGGCACAAGGACCAAAATCCATCGGGGAGGGGAGTGCCTTCCCATATTTAAAATGGATCATATTTAAGGAGGACCAGGGTGCCACGGTCCAAACAAGGGCACCACAATGCCCTTTTCCTAAAAAAATAGGACAAGAATCCATCAAACATAGGGGGCATAACCCTATAATGGGGTCCATTCAGCCATGTAGACAAGTTAAATCAAGCTCGAAGTAAAAGGGGGCAAAAACGGGCCTAGGGGGAATGGAGATAGGACACACTAAAGTAGGAGCACAAATATGAGGTGTGAATTTGTACTTGTTACAATTTACGATGCTACATTTATCCCCCGCTTTAATGGGAGTATGAGCCTATGCAAATACTCACAGTAAAGTAGAAAGATAAGGAAGAGAGAGAGGAGAAACTAGGAGTGAGATCATAAGGAGATAAGACATCACTAATTTCAAGGAACCAAGCCCCCAATCTTAGGATCTTAACTCATGCAATCACATGAAAGGACAGACAAAATAAGACAAAGACAAAAATCCAAACAAAGGCAAACAAAGAAAAAATACACACAACACAAGGGTTTAGTACTAAAAACAAAAAGCTCCAAATCAACTAGTTGAAGAGACCTTGATAATCAAAATATATCAACCACTAATCTCATTCTTAGAATTCTATTACAAGAACATAGGTGGCCACATGAAAATATAAAGAGAATGCATTATGATGAAACATGATCCAACAAGTGGAAAATCTATGAGCTCATGAGAAGGAGAAAGGAGAGAACATGGATGCCACGGGCTAGCAAGCTACATTATGCTAGGTGATCCATGAGAAGAAAAGAAAGAGAGATCATGGAATTCATAGGCTAGCAACCTATGCTATGTTAGGTGATCCACAAGAGCATGAATAGTCGTGATACAACAAGCTATGTTATGTTGTGTGATTCATGTAGAGAAGGATAGTTAGAATAGTCTATCAAGTTATGCTATGCTAGTTCCACTCATCTTGAAAATACCGCACAAGGAGGGTTAAATAATCTAGAAAATTGTGTTATGATAGTCAATCCTACCTCAAATAAGATGGGAAAAGGATGGGCTAAAATTTATAGCAACTCACCATGCTGTATATGTCATCATCTGGTTTTAGGAGTTAAGCATCTCGTCTAAGAGTTACGTGTAGTTTTGAGCATGCAATAACCTATATAAGACATGAAAATGAAAAACAATATGTTTGGTTCCAGGAACATCTTGTCTAAGAGTTAGATCTGGTTTTGAGTATGCACACCCTCGTATAAGATATATAAAAGGATCATGTTTGATCTTGGGAATGAAGCATCTAATCTAAGAGTTAGGTCTAGTTTTGAGAATGAAGCATCTCATCTAAGAGTTAGGTCTAGTTTCGAGCATGCAACAACCTGTATAAGACATACAAAATTTAAAATATCATACAAGGAGGGAATTATTTATGCCCCCTTAATATGTCAACATAGTGTAATATGTTGGCATATGATGAACCAATATGATAATATGATAATAATATATGTTGTCATTGATGTCAATAAGTACAGGTCAACCGATATGAAGATTGGAAGAAGTTGTTATTGATTATCAAGTTGGAGAACTGGTATGAAGAGATGTAGTGAACCGGTGTCACAGTTTCACTAAGTGTGACTACAGGTTGGTAGTCTCACCTCTAGGGTTTCCGGTTTGGAAATCTAGCTTGTGCGATGCAACCAGTGATATTTTGTGATGAGTCAGCTAAGAAATAAGGATGGGATCGAGATGCCTCATCATTTTTGTGCATGTGAAGGCTTTCCTTGGGGATCTTGCATATGAAGATCGACTGCATTTAATGTCTACCTCGGGAATGAACATACTTCTTAGCAGTATGAGAAGAAAGCGTGATGGGTTACTGATTTCTATGTGCGGTGAAGAATGGACAATGCAGAATGACTTGTGATCTGTTTGAGATGGTTTCATTCTATGTAATGTGTTTGGACAGTCAGGATTGGACTGCTTGTAATAGTAAACCTAAATACTTAGGGTTTAGGGTTTATGTTACCGACCTAATTATTGTCTATAAGGTCGATGATGTTTGTTATTTTAAGTGTTGGCAAAAGTTGTGTGTGTATTCAAGTGATGAGATACTTGCCAGACCAGTGAGTGAAAATTACAGAGTGTGATTGCAGAGTAGAGGAACTGAAAATGATCTACCTTAGCATGTAGTGATATTATCAGATCAGAGCTTTATTTGTTGTCTTCTAACCATTTCAACAATAGGAAAATTCCTTGACCAGGTAGCTTTAATAGGCTTATTGTAAAACCTCTAACCAAGTGACTCAAGTTCATTGATTTCTTTAAATCCTCTAGCAAGGTAACCTTTAATAGGGTTTCAACATTTAATAGGGTATATAGCAATCCCTTAACCGGGTGATATTTAACAAGACCAGTTCCTAAAAAAACCTTATTGTAAAGTCTTTAACTGGACTAGGCTCCTAACAGAGCAATCTTCAAAAGAGTTCAAAACAAGCTTGTTGGTATTCATCCCCATCATGGTTTTTCCCATTTGGGTTTCCACATGAAAAATCTATGTCATGAGTTGTGCATTTTTCATGTGATGATTGAGTATTATTTGTTTAAGTGAATATGTATGCAGAGCTAATGGTTATGGTATTACTGATACAACACTTGCACATATGTATGAGTGAAGTAGTTATCAAGTATTGAATGATATTTGAAGCATTCAGTTTTACAGGTTTAAGTTGTCTGAAGTCTTACTATGTTTAATCAGTATTGTCATGGTTAAGTTCAGTAATGAAGACAACCGATTAAGCATTATTTTAATATGATAGGTTGTCGGAGAAGTTTTTGTATTTACTGATTCTCCCCCCCCCCTCTCAGTACCAGTTAGGATATTTGTTGTTCATCATTATTCATCAATTGGTATTAGAGAAACTCTAGGTCCTCGGTGATATAAGCTTAACCTCTTGAGGTAAAAGATCTTTCTTTAATGATGAAGAGGGAAGGTCCTAAGTTCAATACAGATAACTTCAAAATATGGAAGGACAGAATGAAGATCTATATCAAGAGTTTGGGTGCTCAACACTGGAGCTATGTTGAGAATGCCTATGTAATCCCCACTAGCACTCTAACCGATGATTAGAAAAGAGAGATTCAAGAAAATGGGCAAGTCATGGAAGCCCTTATTAGCAGTTTGTTTGATATTGAGTTCATTGATGTACAAGATAAGGACACTACTAAGGATGTATGGGATGCACTGGAAACTATTTATGGCAGTGATGAGAATGTCAAACAAGCTAAGGAAGAGAGACTTAGAGGAAAATTTGAAGACATGAGGATGGTTGAAGGTGAGACCGTTCAACAATATGGCATAAGGATCAAGACTGTTGTTGGAGATATCAAGAGCACTAGTGGAATAATTGATGATGCCACCGTTGTCAGTAAAGTTTTGAGATCATTATTACCAGTCTATGCAATCAGAGTTAATGCTTGTAGATGTCTAAAAATGGTCAACGCTTGCGGAGTCATACTTTAACATTTGCGTATTGCCTTATTTTAGGGTTTTTGCGTCACATTAACATTTCTTCCATGTTGCGCACTTGGTCTTTATCATTTGCGGGCATCGAGTCCTTCTTCTACATTCCTCATTTTTCTAACTTTCGAATTAGGTCTTGTCGATAATAATTTTCAATCATGATTTTGGTCGATCCTTATCAACTTGTCAATCTTGTAATTTTGCGATCGATTTGTCATCGATCATCGTCGTCTTCTCAATCATGTCAATTTGGATCAATTAGTCATTGTTCCTCGTCAATTGGCATATTTATCAATCAAATCATTTATCAACATTGGTCCTTTATCAGTCAAAATCATGATCAAATCGAATCGATATCAATTATCTTTTGTCAAGACCTAATTGACGTCCTTGCATTTTCTAGGGTTTCATGATTTATTCATTTAACCTTGTTTGTCATTTCTCCCTCTAGGTTAAATAATTTATTTATTTATCCTAAGTCTTCTTGTCACAATTAAATGTTTATTTAATTGGCTAACTAATTCCTCCCTCTTTGTGAATTAATTAATAAATGAAAAATTGTTAATTAATTCACTTAATTCCTAATTTCCTCATTTTCTAATTTTTCTAATTCCTAATTTCCTCATTTTCTAATTTCCTAATTTCTAATTCATCTAATTTCAATTCTCTCCTATTTTTCTCCTAATTTCATGGGAATGACATTTCAAGTTGTCATAATTTGTCATAATTGACAATCAATCAATTTTGACATAGAAAGTTGTCATAATTTTGTCAAAATTATCAATCAATCAATCTTGCATAGAAAGTGCAAATTTTTCATTATTTGTCATATTTGTCATTCTTGATTTGCAATTTCCATTCGAATCTCTACATGCTAATTTGATCTTTTCTCCAATTTGTCTACAAATTGGATGAAATTCTTCAATCATGGCCCCCTGATCCCTGGTCGAATCAATCTCGCTTCTAGTATTCTTACGCTACCATCTTGTCTACTTGCTTTCACATCATGCTTATGCACTAGTAGGTGAGATCCACAAACAAAGCTACTTGAAGGAGAAAGAAGGAAAATGGAGCCACATGAAGGAGACATTCAAGTTTGCAATGGTTTGCATTTGAATTGATGTCTTGTTTTCATGTCTTTATTGAGTGTTTTTAGGATTGTTGTCATTGCAATTGAGTTTTCGTGATTGAGCTAGACTAATATTGAATTGCTTGTGATGATTGCAAAGTTGACTACATATGAGTTGAATAGCTATGATGGTAGTGTTCAGAAGACTGAGTCAGCTTGTAGAGCATTTGTTGCACCAACCAAAAAAGGAAAAGAAGTACCAGTTATGAATCCATGCAAAGAAAAGTTATGAATGATGAAGAGATTCTGATGGATTTTGAAGCTCTTCTTGCCAAGGGACTTCCAAAAGGCACTGGAAAAAATAGAGGTAAGCTTCCTTTAAAATGTTTTTCCTGCAATAAGATAGGACATATAGCTGTTAACTGTCCTAACAATGACAATAAGGATAAACTGGAGAGGTTTAGAAAGTACAAAGAAGGAAATAGAAGAAATTGTCTTGTTGCAGTGGATGAAGGTGTTACTGATGAAGAATCTAAGGATGAAGAGAATAAGGACATAGTGTTGGTAGCTGTAAAGGAAGAAGTGTCTGACAAGAAAGCACTTGTCTCTCGCATTGACAACTCTAATGAGTGGATTATTGATAGTGGTTATTCTCACCACATGACTAGTGATCAGAGAAATTGTTTGTCTCTAGAAGAATATGATGGAGGTGTTGTCATATTTGGCAATGATGCACCTTGCCTGGTAAAAGGTAAAGGATACATCTCACTGAATGGAAAGAGAAGTGTGGATGACGTCTACTGGGTAGAAGGTCTTAAGCATAACCTGTTGAGTGTTGCTCAGCTAAATGATAAAGGACTAGTTCTAGATTTCAAAGGTGGAGTCCGTAGTTTAATTGGAAAAAGTGGTGAACTTATTGCCACCGGTAAGCAAACCAAAGGTAACTTGTTTCAGTTGAATGCCAAGATAAGTCAGTGTCTGATAGCGAAGTTTGATGACAGTTGGATATGGCATAGGAGACTTTGTCATATGAATTTTGATAATATTGTAAAGGCGAGTAAGATCAAGGCAGTAAGAGGATTGCCTTTGCTAAATAAACTAGAAAATTCTTTGTGCAGAGAATGTCAACTTGGAAAGATGTCTTCCTCAACTTTCAAAGGTAGGTCTTTTTCAGCAGAGAACTTACTTGATCTTGTGCATACCGACCTGTGTGGTCCTATGAAAACTAGAAGTATTCAGGGAGATAAGTATTTCATGATTCTTACTAATGACTTCTCAAGAATGATGTGGGTCACATTCTTGAAAGACAAGTCTAAGGCATTTGGAAAGTTCAAAGCCTTTAGAGAATTAGTAGAGAAGGAAAGTGGTCAAAAGATAAAATGCCTAAGAACTGATCAAGGAGGTGAATTCACTTCTAATGAATTCAACAAGTACTGTGAAGATAGTGGTATCAAGAGGTAGTTGTTTGTCCCAAAGACACCACAACAAAATGGCATAGAAGAAAGGAATAATAGGACTATAGTTGAAGCGGCCAGAACAATGTTGATCCAAGGAAAGGTTGCTCACACTTTTTGGAGAGAAGCGGCAAGCATTGTAATCTATACTATGAACCGGGTACTCATCCAGAAAGGTAAAGTTAAAACCCCTTATGAGTATTGGACTGGGAAGACCCCCACTATGAGTTATTTAAAAGTATTTGGCAGTAAGTGTTACATCAAGAGAGGTGAGCATCTGAGAAAGTTTGATGCTAAATGTGATGAAGGAATATTTTTGGGATATTCCACTAAAAGTAAAGCTCTCAAGTGCTCCAACAATAGAACACAAAAAATTGTTGAGAGTATCAATGTCAGGGTTGATGAATCCCTTGAGGAACCTGAGGAAACCTACAGCGAGAAAGTGGAAGATGAACTAGGTGTAGCCTTCTGGGAATCGGTTAAGAAAGAAACAAGTAAAGACCTCAGTGTTCCTGTACCGATAGAAGTTGTAGTAGGTGAAGAAGAAGAGGAAAAGCAAGCAGAACTAGCTAGACTCATTCCTAGATATGTGAAACTACATCATGATCTGAAGCAGATCATAGGAGATAAAGATGTAGGGATACTCACAAGAAGAAAGGTGAAAGAAAACTCTTGCATGATTTTTGAATTGGAGCCCAAGACTTCTAGAGAAGCACTTACAAATGAAGACCAGATTAAGGCAATGGAAGAGGAGATAGACTAGATAGAAAAGAATGCAACATGGTCTTTGGTACCCAAACTAGAACACAAGAATGTCATAGGTACCAAATGGGTCTTTAGGAATAAGCTAAATGAAGAAGGCACAATTGTAAGAAACAAGGCAAGACTTGTATGCAAGGGATATGCTCAGGAAGAGGGAGAAGACTATGGAGAAACCTTTTCTCCTATGGCTAGACTGGAAGGTGTCTGAATGCTACTTGCATTTGCAGCATTCAAGGGATTTAAGGTTTACCAGATGGATGTGAAGTCTGCATTCTTGAATAGAATCCTAGAAGAGGAAGTGTATATTGAGAAATCGGATGGGTTTGCCTTATCAGAAGATAGTAACCTGGTGTGTAGATTACACAAAGCCCTATATGGATTGAAATAAGCACCTAGGGCATGGTATGAACATTTGCACTCTCATCTTGTGAAGATAGTGTTGGGTCTCAAATCAACAGATTGGATAGGTTCTAAGGAAATGCCAACTCCTATGATGAAACCCTCCAATTGACTTGGCCAACTTATAGAGTGAACCTATTTGGTTACTAACTCTCTCACTTTAGGCTCTGCAGGACCTAGGCGGGTATACCTACTCACTAGTTGTTCCTTTAACTAATGCTTTTTATAGCAGATTGCATGTCCTAATCTGATGTCTCCTAGTCTCAGAATGGCATAAGTTTCTTAAACAAACTGACTTCAGATGTGTGTATTGATCTATGTATCTTACAAAAGTATATATGTTACACTTTGGCTAAATTACCTACTATACCTACTCTAATAATCCTAATGCTTAAAAGTAAAGGGTAACTGGTATGGTTAAAGGGTTTGTTTACAAATGATCAGTGCCTTTCCTCTTATTTGGGCTACAGAGTCTTATATTTCTTTAGGACTTATTGTGTAAACTTATGAGACAATTTTTAAACCCACCCCTTTTGGTAAGTCTGTCAGTTACTGTTTCTTATGGGCTCTATTTTGATGTTTATATTGTAAACTGCTTGAATGAGTTTAACCCTAACTTTAAGAGACCATCCAAGGAAGAAATACATGGAACAATTACAATTCACAAGTAAATCTTTTTTTATCCAAATCTACAATATGAAACACAAAATTTCACTGGAAGAACACAAATAACCTTATCTCCTTTAGGTAATATCACAAGCAACTACCTTCTAAAAATATGTTAACTCTCAACACATATGAGAAAGAAAATGCAACTGGTTATTTCTGATAAAAAGTTTATAAGTACAAAATTGCCTCCACCTCTTGTATCTCTATTCCCCCCCTCTTTACATTTTACATCACACATATATGTGGTTGAATGGTTTTCATACCCCTTTGGGTGAAAAGACACCCCCTTTTAAATAAAAATAATTCCAAATCCCGAAATTGCCTTAGTTTATGTAATTAATTGTCACTTTACAAGTTGTTTAGGCATATTAGAGGTATTTTAAGGCTATTTTATGGGTATATAATGGATAAATGGTCTTTAAATGATGTAAATACCCCCTTTGGTGATTCACAATCCATTTTTTATGCCCATTATTGTGTTTATGTTATGGTTTCATATTGTGCAACAAATATAAAACATATTACTTATACCTATTCAATATATATATATATAATTTTTCTCATTTCTTGTCTTGGAATCTGGAATTCTAAAAATTGCAAAATTTAGGGTTCCAACATATAGGATTTCAAAGAACAAGTGAGGATAGCAACATCTACCTAAAATCTGAAGGTGATCAGATTGTGATCAATGAAGTATTTGTAGATGACATAATCTTTGGAGGAGATGATGAAATGAGCCATGCATTTGTAGATGAAATAAAGAAAGAGTTTGAGATGTCTCTCATTGGAGAGATAAAGTTCTTCATTGGTCTATAGATTCAGTAAATGAAAGAGGGTATCTTTATTACCCAGTCCAAGTATGTCAAAGAGGTATTGAAGACCTTTGGCATGGAGGAGAGCAAACCGGCTGGTACACCGATGGTGACCAGCTATAAATTGACTAAGGAAGATGATTTAGCATTGGTGAATAAGAAGGAGTATAGGTCAATGATCGGTAAGCTACACCATGTGGTGCACAACAGACCAGATATTGCTCATGTAGTGGGCATAGTAGCTCATTTTTCAGAAAATTTCAAGAGAATCCGACTTGGTAGCAGTCAAGAGGATTCTTAGATACCTGAAAGGGATAGTTGATTATGGATTGTGGTATCCATACAATGGTGATTTTAATCTCAAGGTATTTACCAATGCAGATTGGGGAGGTAATGTGGATGACCGAAAAAGAACAACTAGTGGAGCATTCTTTCTTGGTGGAAGATTAGTCTCATGGATGAGTAAGAAGAAGAGATGTACTTCTCAATCTACAGCTGAAGTGGAGTATGTGGAAGCATTTATGAACTACACTCAAGCAATCTGGATGAAACATGTATTGGATGGTTTCAATGTACCTATATCTGAACCAGTGAGTAAATTTTGTGATAATACTAGTGCAATCAATATTTCCAAGAATCTGGTATTGCATGCTAGAACTAAGAACATTGAGCTCAAGTATCATTTCTTGAGAGAGAGGGTTCAAAACAGAGAGGTTGTATTACAACATGTTTCCAGTAAGGAGCAGCTAGAAAACATATTCACTAAGCCCTTACCAAAGACTACATTTACCTATTTGAGAGGTGAATTAGGGGTTTTTCCCCTTCATGAAGTAATCTAAAGATGTGTGATCCACACCAGTCAGGTATTATAGTGACAAATCTTTAAGGATTGATGTGTTGAAGGATGCTACTCCATAGGGGGAGAAACATAGTGGAGTATGGAAGCTTGTGCCTCCACTTTGGCATTGTTGTCAAAGGGGGGGAAGATATATGATAGGGGAGAAGATATCTGATGTATGATATAAGATGAAGATATTTTAGATGCATTGGTCTATGATGTTTTTAGTTGCAATGCTACACTAAGTATTGCCATCAATGCCAAAGGGGGAGATTGTTGGCATATGATGAACCAATATGATAATAATATATGTTGTCATTGATGTCAATAAGTATAGGTCAACCGGTATGAAGATTGGAAGAAGTTGTTATTAATGATCAAGTTGGAGAACCGGTATGAAGAGATGTAGTGAACCGGTGTCATGGTTTCACTAAGTGTGACTACCGATTGGTAGTCTCATCTCTAGGGTTTCTGGTTTGGCAATCTAGCTTCTGTGATGCAACAAATGATATTATGTGATGAGTTAGATAAGAAATAAGGATGAGATTTAGATGCCACGTCAGTTTTGTGCACGTGAAGGATTTCCTTGAGGATCTTGCATATGAAGATCGACTGCATTTAATGTCTATGTCAGAAATGAACATACTTCTTAGTGGTATGAGAAGAAAGTGTGATGGGTTACTGATTTTTATGTGCGGTGAAGAATGGACGATGCAGAATGACTTGTGATCTATTTGAGATTATTTCATTTTATGTAATGTGTTTGGACGATCAAGATTGGACCACTTGTAATAGTAAACCTAAATACTTAGGGTTTAGGGTTTATGTTACCAACCTAATTGTTGTCTATAAGGTTGATGATGTTTGTTATTGTAAGTGTTGGCAAAAGTTGTGTGTGTATCCGAGCGATGAGATACTTTCCATACCAGTGAGTGAAAACTGTAGAGTGTGATTACAGAGTAGAGGAACTGAAAAGGATATGCCTTAGCATGTATTGCTATTATCATATCAGAGCTTTATATGTTATCTTCTAACCATTTAAACAGTAGGAAAATCCCTTGACCAGGTAGCTTTAATAGGCTTATTGTAAAACCTCTAACCAGGTGACTCAAGTTCATTGAGTTCTTTAAATCCTCTAGCAAGGTAACCTTTAATAGGGTTTCAACCTTTAATAGGGTATATAGCCATCCCTTAACCGAATGATCTTTAACAGGATCGGTTCCTAATAGAACCTTATTGTAAAGTCTTTAACCGGACTAGGCTCCTAACAGAGTGAGCTTCAAAAGAGTTCAAAACAAGCTTGTGGGTATTCATCCCCATCGTGGTTTTTCCCATTTGGGTTTCCACGTGAAAAATCTATGTGTCATGAGTTGTGCATTTTTCATGTGATGATTGAGTATTCTTTGTTTAAGTGACTATGCATGCATAGCTAATGGTTATGGTATTACTGATACAACACTTGCACATATGTATGAGTGAAGTAGTTATCAAGTATTGAATGATATTTGAAGCATTTAGTTTTATAGGTTTAAGTTGTCTGAAGTCTTACTGTGTTTAACCGGTATTGCCATGGTTAAGTTCAGTAATGAAGACAACCAGTTAAGCATTATTTTAATATGATAAGTTGTCAGAGAAGTTTGTGTATGTACTGATTCACCCCCCCCCTCCCTCTTAGTACCATTTAGGATATTTGTTTTTCATCATTATTCATCATAATGTTTATGTCTTAAGGAAGATAGAAACAAGGATACACACCTTCATCGCCAAGGAGATATCCTTTAGGCAACAATGTACATAAATTCAAGCTAAAGAGGCATGACTCTTTTAAGCAAGAAAAATATAATTGTAAAAGAGATATCTTTCAACACGTGTAAAGGGAACCCTTTAGAGGAGAAGGAGGAAGAGATATTTTCTCAAACATCCTTTTCCAAAATAAAGGAAGGAGAACAAGAATTCATACCTTCCTCCTATTTCTAAGTAAAAGGATTCTTGATGAAGGATAACACACTTTTGACCCTAAATGAGGGCTTTGTTTATAATAGACATACATCATCAAGTGAATAAGAGGTTGTACTAAATGATATACACCTCTTGTATAGGAGAGAATCATTGAGAAAACAAACAAATTCACACAAAGAATAACATCATATCATAAGCAAACATTACTCATCCTAGGAAAAATAGATCCTTAGAAAGAATAGGAGATAGGAGATATAATCATTTCCCCCCAATCATAGAGACAAAGAGAAGGATTGCACTCCTTCTAAAGAGAGATTATACATAAAAGATGTACCACTTCAATCAAAGAATAGGTCCAAACCAAGGAACAAACATGTATTTGTATGAAGGAAAATTCAATGCAAGAAAATACATCAAGTTATGAAAAATACAACTCAAAAGAAGGGGAAAACTTTGAAAAAAAGAGAAAATGGAATACACTATCCTTGCCCCCCAATTGAGGAGACAAGGAAGAATTATGTTGATGTCCAAGTATAATTAGAATTGAATATGCATCATTACACATGACAAAGAGATCCCAATAAAGTTAAACTACTAATGTCAAAGAGTGAGGAGCAACATAATAAGGTGAATGAAATGCTACGACACTACCTCTTCACCAAGAAACATTGAAAGATCGGTGGTAAGAGCTATGTGAGCGTGATAGTGTTCCAATCTTGAACAAATTATTTAAAATCTTTACAATTTCCAAGAGAATGATAATAACAATGATGAAAAAGATAATACTCATCACCTTCTTTGATCTTATTTTTATATTTTATGAAAGGAAATATAACATTATTATCATTCTTCAATCTCCAACATATTCTTGTAGGTATTTTTTGTTGATTGTAAATATGGCTAGGTATTGTATCTTGATATGTAGGACAAGGTGTGCTAGTGGAAGGAAAAGGATTGTTTTCTTGAGGCAAAAGAATGGTAAAGAAGGAGGAGTATTATTTGATATAGAAGCATTTGAACCTTACGAAAAATCCTCTATAGATGTTTGAGAGTTAGGATATCCTAGGCCTTCCTTAGTAAATTATGTGGGAGGGTCTCCAGGGATCTCAATTCCATGTTCATGTTTTCAGGTCCTTTCCCTCTATAGCCTTGTTTTAAAATCATATCATATCCAACTTCATAAGATGTAGTCAATTGTGAAGGAGAATGGATTTCATTATGAATTTCTTCAAAAAAATTAGTGTAAGGATACATAGAAGGGTCAAAGGGATAATTAGATGAAGAAGGAATATCCCTTGTAGGGAGATCCTCCTTTCTATCATCACTATTCAAGTTCTCTTTGGTTGGTTGGAAAGAAGGGTCCTTATCATCTAAGGCTTCATCTTTGCTTAATATTATGTGAGGAGAAATATTCTAAATAAATGCATAACATCATGTTGTTTTCATATATGTTAATGAATAAGATAAGTTCCAGGAGAATAAGGATGATCTAGAGGGATTGATACACCAACATTTTGACCTTTCCCCCCTTGCACTAGAGTATGTGTATAAGAAGAAGATGGTGTCATTTTTCTCTTCAATGACTACTCTCCATTGGAGAGATCAGTTATAAGAGTATTGATTCTTTCATCATTCTCATGAGATAACCTAGGAGAGCTACAAGTATTAGTCTTTTAAATGCCATATCTAGGATTATCAATTCTAATTAGTGAACTGAGTTGATTGATTTGTTAACTGAATTGATTACTTTGTTCCAAAAAGGTGATTGGGGAGTTAACTAAGATAACTAGGGAGATGATTGATTAGATTTCTCAGTTGACTGAATTAATTGCCTAGTCAAACTGGAAGTCAATGGGAGTTATAATTTCAACGTGTGTTGTAGGATTTTGAGATGAAATTCACATGTAATTTATTGAAATTTGGTGAAAATAGAATTTGGGAGAATTTGAAAATTTGAATTTGAATTGGAGGAATAAGTTAGTTAATTAAATAATTTTAAAAAATTATTTAATTATTTAGAAAATGAATTTAATTAAATAATAAATATTATTCAATTAAAGGTTATATATCAAAATTAATTAAATAACAAATATTTAATTAATTATATAGAAATGGTTAAATGATTAATTAATTAATAAGATAGAATTAAAATAATGAGTAATGTTGAGGTGCGGTGATTAAAATTAATTTGGAAGAATTTAATTAGTTTAATTAAATAATTAAAAAATCATTTAATTAATATGATGAATAATTAGTGTAGATTAATGAGACATTTTTAGGTGTCTACATTGGAAATGTAAGATAAGTTGGGTTCACCAAAATTTATTGGTGGTAAAATTAGGGTTTCAGCAATTAAGACAATAAAACCACTATTCTTACCTAATAGACCATTAAATTGAAAATGAGGGGTGAATTCAATAGATCTAGCCACAATTCAATAAGGAAAAAGACTAGTGATTATATACACTTGTTTATTTGTCTACCCTTTTTGACTTGAAATTGGATTTGTATTGTGAAGTTTAGGATAGAGCAATGGATCAATGATGCAAACCATAAATAACATAATGCCATGAATGTTAGATAGAGCTACATACAAATATCTGTGAAGAAGAATAGGATAAAAACTTG
The DNA here is from genome assembly GCF_030272615.1 of Cryptomeria japonica. NCBI lineage: Eukaryota > Viridiplantae > Streptophyta > Pinopsida > Cupressales > Cupressaceae > Cryptomeria > Cryptomeria japonica. The sequence continues at coordinate 522,838,706 of NC_081407.1, forward strand.
ATGTTAAAAATTCAGGCTAAATTGTTGGGACCAAGGTGGTAGGTTGTCTTGGTCATGTAACTTCTAGATGGGCAAGTGGGATCTTTTCTGGATCAGGAAGACACACAAGATCCACTTCTGGAAGATTGAGAAAAAATTTCAAGACCATGGTGGTAGGTCATCTCTGTCCTCCACTTTTGCTACTTCAAAATTTGAACTTATTCATCATCATCAATTCTATTAGAATCTTCGATTGCAGCTCTTAAATCAATTTCCTACACACAAAAAGAGAGAAAAAGGGTTATGGATAGGGGTTTGCCTTAGGTCAAAACCCAGTTTAGGAATTAACCTTGACTTGAATGTAAATACTGAAGTAAATGCTAGAAGATATACCTCAACTCTGTAATGGTAGATAGAAGATTGATGATGCACAAATGTTCTCTAGATGCACGATCATAGATGTTGAATGCAATAACATGACAAACACATGGACATGAAAGACCTGATCAAACACAAATGCTTCAATTAATATTGATGTGACTTTGCTCCATGATTCTTGAAGGATATGGTGGGATGAAATGACACCTTGAATGCTTGGAAGATGAACAAATGATGGGGTATCAGAGAGATCAATTACTTCCAAGTGAAAATGAATTGATAGGATGTCCTTATATAGGATTCCCTAGGCAAATTATGGATTAGGCTGACCTCCAATTGTCACATTGAGGCATGGGGACTAAAATCCATCAAGGAGGGGGAGTGCTCAACCATAATTAAAATGGGTCCCATTTAAGGAGGACCAGTGTGCCATGATGCCATGGTTTAGAAAAGGGCACCGCAATGCCCTTGTCCCCCGAAAGCAGGACAAGAAGCCATCAAACAAAGGGGGTATAACCTTGCGATGGGGTCCACTCATCCATATAAACAAGTGAGATCAAGTTTGGAGTAAAAGGAAGCCAAAATGGTCCTAGGGGGAATGGAGATTCGACACGCTAAAGTAGGAGCACAAATATGAGGTGTGAATTGTACCAGTTACAATTTATGATGCTACAATAACAAAGTTATCCCAACTTTCTGTCAAAGAGGAAAAAATTAATAGAGCTCAAATTTCTTCATCAACACTTTCATTTATAGAAGCTAACTAATTGGTAACTATATTAAAACTATTTAAATATTTCTCTACAAAACCACCTTTAGCCATTTTCATATTATACAACTAATTTATTACACATACTTTATTTGACGTTGAATGTTGTTCATATAGCTTATCTAATATACACATCAAATTAGCAATTATTGTTTATTTAGATATGTTAAACGCTACTAATGGAGATAAACACTGTGTGTGTGAAAAAGTGAAATAAATATGATAGCTGCAAGACACAACACTTCAATTAAGTCATTATATGTATGGTTAGACAGATATAAGCATGAAAATGAAAACCATTACAAATCGACTAATTTCCTTCTAAAAGATGCGAGTATAAGATTACTCTCAGATTTGTATAAGCAATACTAGTGACTAGACTACACCAAAATGAAGGATTTAATCTATATGAGCATGAGATTAAACTAAATGGATGCAAGATGGATGAAAGATTCAAGCAATAACGAATTCAAGCAATAATGGATTCAAGCAATCATGAATAAACTAAATATAGAAAAAGAAATTAAACTAAGATGCAATAATCTCAAAAAGCAAGCACAATATATTCAATGACTCCAGAGCAAAAAGTGTGTAATGACAAATCTCCAAGGTATTATGAATGAGAGATGAAGGCTTAATTTATAGAGAATCACAAGCAAGATCAAGGAAAAGCACAATTTAGGATTAATTGAAATAATTGAGAAATCAGATTCAGTTAACCTTGAGATAGATTCCAATTATAGTTTAATTGAAATGCATTCAAATTATAAGTTCAAGTTGCATTGGTGATAAGAATTAATTAATTCCATGCACTTAAGATAAAAATAGGTGATTCCATGCATATTCTTTGATTTATTCAAGAAAATAGTCTTTTCAATGCAACTGAGCTTTTTTTTCTCAAAAGCTTTGAGTTCCAATTTTAGAGAATGATTAAATTCCTTTTAATTACTTTTCTGATTTCAAGTTATCTCAATTTAGAATAAAGAAATAATATCTCAAGTTTGATTTCTCTTTCAATTCAATTCTTTTTATTCTATTTTCAATTTAACTCTTGCTTTGTGATAAATTAATTCCTTTTTTTGCATGATTAAATGGAAAATTTATTAATCAATTAAATATGCTAGGATATTTAATAAATTAAACAGGATAATTGATCAAAATGATATTCTTGGAATGATTCAATTAATTAAATAAATATTTAATTAATATAGAATATTTGATTTGCCATGAGACATTTTATGATTAAAGAATTAATAATGTGCTCAAGATTAATTTAATTGCCTTTGGTTAGGACCTTGGTGATGTTGTCAAAATTAGGGGCCCATGGTTTAGATGACCATTTTTAGGGTATTACATTTGCCCCTCTTTGAATTAATGTGCGAGTAACATGTTGGTTTAAAGAATAGTTGATGTGTAGGAAATACCAATTCTGAACTTGATTGATAATGAACTAGATGAAGAGTGAGGTATTTAGCTTGATTTGAAGCAATGAAGATGAAGGGAGTTGATTAAAGTGATACCGATCCCGAACTTGATTGAACTAGGAAAGATGAAGAGCAAAGATACCGAACTTGAACTGGATTGATCAAGAAGCAGATCTTACTGATCTAGAACTTGATTGATCTAGACACAGTGAGCGAAGATAAAATCAGTCTTGAACTTGATGGATCAAGACACGATGAGCGAAGATAAACTATCTAGCTTGATTTGATGCAATGAAACTGAACACCTGCTTAGATTGAGCATGTGATCAAAGATACTCTTTAAAATTTTGATTGAGTTTAAATGAATAATCAGCTTGATGAAAAGCGATGAAACTAATTAACGTTAAGAGATTTATTCAGATGAAGACGAATATCAGCTTGATATGAAGCGTTGAAACCAATATGCCCCTAGCGATTGATTCGATTCAGATGATTGAGAGATCTCAACTTGATATGAAGCGATGAAGCTGAGGTGCCCCTTAGTAGTAAGAATTTGTTTTTGTTTAGTTGAAAACTATTTTTACTCAACTTTTGATGAAGATTTGAGGATTTTCTCAATTTTGAAGATGTGAGGTCATGAGGTCATCAATATTAATTAAATATTTATTTAATTAATTGAATCATTCCAAGAAATGTGTGTGTGAAAAAGTGAAATAAGTATTTGTAAGCTGTAGGACACAATACTTCAATTAAGTCATTACATGTATGGTTAGAAAAATATAATCATGAATAATAAAACCATAACAAATCGACTAATTGCCTTCTAAAAGATGCGAGTATAAGATTGCTCTCAGATTTGTATAAGCAATACCAGTGACTAGACTACACCAAGATGAAGGATTTGATCTATATGAGAATGAGATTAAACTAAATGGATGCAAGATGGATGAAAGATTCAAGTAATAATGGATTCAAGCAATCATGAATAAACTAAATATAGAAAAAGAAATTAAACTAAGATGCAATAATCTCAAAAAGCAAGCACAATATATTCAATGACTCCAGAGGGAAAAGTGTGTAATAAAAAATCTTCAGGGTATTTTGAATGAGAGATGAAGGCTTAATTTATAGAGAATCACAAGAGAGATAAAGAAAAAGCACAATTTAGGATTAAATGAAATAATTGAGAAATCAGATTCAGTTAACCTTGAGTTAGATTCCAATTATAGTTTAATTGAAATGCATTTAGCTTATAAGTTCAAGTTGCATTGGTGATAAGAATTAATTAATTCCATGCACTTAAGATAAAAATAGGCAATTCCATGCATATTCTTTGATTTATTCAAGAAAAGAGTCTTTTCAATGCAATTGAACTTTTTTTTCGCAAAAGCTTTGAGTTCCAATTTTAGAGAATGATTAAATTCATTTTAATTGCTTTTCTGATTTCAAGTTATCTCAATTTAGAATAAAGAAATAATATCTCAAGTTTGATTTCTCTTTCAATTCAATTCTTTTTATTCTATTTTCAATTTAACTCTTGCTTTGTGATAAATTAATTCCTTTTTTTGCATGATTAAATGGCAAATTTATTAATTAATTAAATATGCTAGGATATTTAATAAATTAAACAAGATAATTGATCAAAATGATATTCTTGGAATGATTCAATTAATTAAATAAATATTTAATTTATATAGAATATTTGATTTGCCATGTGACATTTGATGATTAAAGAATTAATAATGTGCTCAAGATTAATTTAATTGCCTTTGGTTAGGACCTTGGTGATGTTGTCGAAATTAGGGGCCCATGGTTTAGATGACCATTTTTAGGGTATTACAAACACAGCTGAATCACTCCCAATGCTTTTTAGTCTAGAATATCCCAATCTTCATTTGACATGGTTGCAAGTTTCTTTGTTCTACCATGTAATGGTCACCATAAATCTCTCTGGTATATAAATAATCCTCCATCTGCATTTTCCACAATGAATAAAATTTGTGGCTATTGAACCTTTTCAACTTTTTCTTCTTCAATTGATATTGCTCCCACTCAAACTCGAATCCAAATTGTTGAACACAATTAGCTTTGATACCTCTTTTTAAATAAATAACCAAAAATAAATGAAATCAAAACAAAATTAGAGATTCAAAACTCATACACAAACACGAATTTATAGTGGTTCACCATAAAAGGCTACATCTACTCACAACTAGGGCAATACATTATTTGTTAATTGTTTGTCAAATACATTACACACAACCATAGTTATAAGACTTTGTGAGTCTGGGAAAGACTTGTCGAGTCTTGAGGCGGGTCGCGCTCACTGAGGCCAATGGCCTCTGGACTCGGACTCGGCCGAGTCTGGCCGAGTTTTGATAGAATCGTCGAGTCTGCTAGACTCGCTGAGTCCCATGGGCTAGACTCGGTCGCCTAGGCAACAACTAAAAAGTGAAAAAAATAAAATAAAGTGCACCTGAGCCTACACTCTCATGGTTAAAGAGACACTTATCTCTAACAATCACAGCTAACTTAATATTTACAAATTGGAATTATTAATAAAAGGTTTCATAATTATTCATCTAAACTATGCAACATATAATTGATAGTAATAATTTAAAGGATATTTCTAAAACTATGAGTGTGTGCCTAGAAGGAGACAATTAAAAATCCAAAGTCTCAACTAACCAAGAATCTGATTTCTAGACTTGAAGAAATGAATTAAGAACATTACCATCATATATTTAGCCTAGTATCGTCTATTGTGTATAGGAATATTTATAATTCTATAAAAAATCTCTTCAAACATATTTTGCATTCGTTACATTAATTTGCGTGGAAGTAATTATAGTATAAAAGTTAGTCAAGGAGATATTATATAGTTCACCAGATGAGAAACCTAATATATAAGAACAAAATGACAAACTAATAGAGAATATAAGCTGGAAATTGTGTCTATGTAAGGCTTTGTATAACACAAACTCTTCAGCATTGAACTCTCACTATAAAATACTTAAAAAACCAGCAACAAAGTTATGTCTGCCAAGAAATTTCAACAAGTGCCCTTAATGACCAAAAAGGATGTAAAATAATTAATTTTCTACCAAACGTTCCAAGACCTATCTTAAGCGCACACCTAGGACAGTTGCGAGGTCGACTGATATTGGATCCTATGAGCCTTAGACTTCTAGGCTCTAGCTTTTATGTTGAACTCAATATATGTTTTTGAACTTTTGATGACATGGATTTCATGTTCCATCAATTTTGTAGAAATTTAACACTATCTATATTTCTAATGTGTTATTTATTTTAGCTTATTTCCTTCAGTGCAAGTCTAAAATTTGCATTTATACTTATGTGATAAATGTAACTTGTGTATGTGCTTCTATTTGATGAGATTATTGTGCCTTTAATGTTTATTTATTAAAAAATGCATGAAAGAAGTTTAAAAAATTTTAAAATCTTTGAATTTCTTGGGTTTTTCAATTTGTTGAGTCTGGGCCGAGTCTGGGCACCGAGTCCGAGTCCGAGTCAAAAATCAGCTTGCTGAGTCTGAGTCTTTTAACTTTGCACACAACAACAATATGATTTTTTATAGATGATCATAACAACATTATCTAGAATGTGAAGAGTCATTGTTTTATATATGATCATAACAACATTATCTAGAATGTGACTATTGAGTTTCACATTCAACAAATCGTCCCAATAAAATAGATTGCTAGTCCAAGGGGTGATTGCTAGTCCAAGGGGTGAGTTTTGGATGATTGAAAGAAAGAGTAATTACAATCATTACATAGAAATATAATTAAAGCTCCTACTCTGCATGATGCCACCACGTGTCCACCATAGCACTTCAACATCCATATTATCTACCGAATCAATAGCTTGGTTTGATAACATGTTCGCTTCGTTATTGATTTTTTTTGTTACATGTAGATCACTTTTAAATCTTCACAGTTTTTTATAAGAGTTAAGAAGCTTCCTAAGATGTTGTTCAACTTTCGATTGCATTATTTTCCCATGTTGATGGCATTGATTGTGAGGAAATTATCCCCCTCAATAACATTTTTTTAATTCACATTTTCAGCCCCTTATTCAACCCATGCCATAAAACCTACATTTCCACTTCATTGTTGGACCCATACTATTATGAGTTCTAAAATATACCCCTCAAATCCCCCATCAAAGTTCATCCATCTTCGAGGGGGCCTAAATGGTATTAAGTCTTACAACAATGGTGGATTTAACTTCACAAACTCCATGAATGGGGGGATTATATTTTTTTTTAAATCAAAAGGTCTCAATTGCCAAATAAGACAAAACTCTACTGCTTAATTGAGCTCCAAAGGGGCAGCCCCCATGTAGCCTCGACATAGTTGTGAACAAGCTCCATGGTGGATCTTTCTCTAATGAGGTTGAAGCTCTAGAACATTCTATAGAAAAAATGAGAATTATATTTTATATTTTTACAAAAATAATAAAAAATGATAGGTTAAAACCCTTTCTAGCATCTTAAGAAAAATATAAATGAATATATTGTTTATAATTAATAGTTAGAACTTTTTATTGACAAGCATGAATTGGTGAATGGTCAAATTTCATGGACAACATGAATTGGTTAATTCTACAAGATAATGTGTATGAGTGTTTGAAAAATTTAAACTTATTCAAGTAATAGATTTTTGGATTACATTGCGTGTCAATTTTTTCTCATCAACATTTTGGATCATACAACATGATCCATCATCAAGATGAAAATTTTGACTTTGCTCTCTAATTTTTATCTTGATGATGGATCATATAGTATGATGCAAACTATTGATGAGAAAAAATTGGTACATAGTATAATCCAGAATTCTATTACTTGCATAACTTCATGGACTATGGAAACTACGTGACTAAAATTCAAACTTACACCAAAGTGCTTACTTGACCACTCAAAACACCTCACAATCAATGAAATGTCAATTATATGAACATGTAAGATTTCATTCATCAACATCTATTGAATTAAACACAATTTAAAAAAAAAAAAGCAGATTTATAGTTTGAAAAACTTTTGAGTAAAAGCAAAAACTCAGAAATTAGAAAAAAAGAAGAAGATAAATTCTATTCAATTTTGAAAGTGTCAAGAATGTCCAATAGATTTTACAATGAATACAAATAAACAATTCAAATATTTAATAAGAAAAATTGAATGAAAAGAACATTTTTCTCTAAATTATCATAAAATGAAACAAAAGTATTTTGAACTCTCAACGTTTTGTATTTCCCTTACAATTTCCTTCCCTCCTTTTTTGAAAACAAAATTTGAATCACATTTACAATTTCTTATATTTTATTTTTTCTCAATCCCCATCAAGAAAATGATCCTATATCTCTTTATTGTTCAAAACTATACCTATTTCTCAAATTAAACTCTTAATTTGCTTTGCCTTCATATTAAAGTTTCCTAGTTCAATTCTATTCCTCTTAATACCCGAGACAATGCATTTGTATTCCATCAAATAGTTCATGACCATTTTATATTATAAGGCATTTAACTTTCAAACTTTCCCTTTTGCATTTTGGGATTCAATGAGGGGTTTCAACCTCGTGGGAGCTTCTATAAAACCAAACCAACTAATATTATATCTAAACATAAAAATTTGTTTTGATTAAATTTTGACATTAAATAAAAATATTTTAATAAAATTTATAATATTTCAGATTAAAATTAAAATATTTTAAAATGATTAAAATTGAGTAAATATATTAAATTTTAAATATTTGACAATATATTCAATTCTAACATATAATCATAAATATTGGAATTCTTTTTTTTTTTCAAATTTAACATTTTAATTTTTATCAAAATGGCTCAGGATTTGAGTACGAAATGATTAAATTTATTCAATATAATATGTTAAATTTTGATAATTTTGTGACACAACAAATAACATTAGATTTATCATTCACTTTCACATGCATAGAGAAAATGAAAATGTAAACAAATATGACAAGGCAACAAATCATGATAGATGAACAAACTCAACTAGGCAAACAAATACAACTTATGTGATAAGTCCTATTAGTTGTGTGTTGGCATATTGGCATAACTGATGGAGATGATGGTGTACGGGTAAAGGATGTTAATGATATATTGAAGGACTGTTGGTGATGATATATTGATGGACTATTGGTGATGATATAATTGTGATATGATGCTCAATGATCAGTTATTTGTGTTATCATTGATGGCAACCATGTTTGTTTATGTGTGGTATATCATCTAAGTTACCTAAGTTATCTAAGCATAACCGGTAATGGAATGTTTGCTAAGTTGCAGTCAACCGGTAAGCAGGAACGGTGAAGGAGATGATTGCGGTAGATATCCGTGTTGAGTTAAGTGTTGCGGTTTGGAATGTATACTTATGACATTATAATAAGACTATGACAGGTACCGCATCATGTTTAGATAACCGAAAGTCATGTTTATAATTGACTATTGTATATTTAGTGTAGGGTTTGAGAACTGGTAACAAGATCTTTGACCGGTGATGTTTTATGGTTTGGTGGTGGATCTTATCATGTTCATTACTTAGTGGTGATGTGTCAGAAACTGTGTGTGTTGATAAGATTGCATTTAAGCTTTAACAAGGATCAGATTTCTTGGGAAACAACAAAGTGCTTAGTAGAATGTGATAAGGGTTTGATAGCTTATCAGATCAATGTGCAGTGATGTGTTATGATCATTCAACGACTGTAATTGTCTTGAAATTTGTTGTAATTATTTGTAATGATTTGATATGACCTATGATGTAAATTCAATGTATTTTGAATGTTGCTAGGGTTATGTAACCGACCTACTTGAAAAGAGTATTTAGATCGAGTTTGAGTAAAGATTATGTGTCGGTGATCAGAGAAGGAGAGTGTGCTGAACTAGATTGAGATGTCTGCATGTGTAAAGCATATTGGAGCTTAAATGAATCTATACTAGCAAGCAGAGAGTGCATTGATTAGATCATTTACCTGTTGTTTCCTAATAGTTGCAGTAGTATTAAAATCCCTTAACCTAGTAGGTCCTAACAGGCCTGATGCTGTAAATCCCTTAACCGGGTGGCTCATTAATTTGGGTTTAAATCCTTTAGCAAGGTTACTCCTAACAGAGCTGAGAATAAAATCCTTTCACTGGGTGACTCCTAATAGGGTCTGCTCTTAACCGGGCACTATTGTAAAGCTCCTAACCGGATTAGATCTTTAATAGGGCGCATTCCAAAAGAGTGAAAATATTTTGTGGGTGCCAATTCCCACCATGGTTTTTCCCATTTGGGTTTCCACATGAAAAATCTTGGTGTTCATATGGTGGTTGATTTGTTTATGTGTGGATTTGATATCTTTACATTGCATACATGTTGATGAACACATGAATGAGTAGTTTCGTAAATCTGCTTTAAGTGATTGATTGAGTAGGTGTCGGTACTAGTTATGAACTATTTTTGAGAAGTGTTTTCAGATTGGTGAAAGATTTCAGTTTATTGTTATCACTGATTCACCCCCCCTCTCAGTAATAACTGGATCCTCACAATAACAATTGGTATCAGAACATTAGGTCCTCTTTATGCAGACGCTTAACCGCTTGAGGTAAAGATCCAAACATGATGAAGAAGGAGGGTCCCAAATTCACTAAGGACAACTACAGAATATGGAGTGACAGAATGAAGATTTACATCAAAGGTATGGGTGCTTAGTTTTGGTAGCATGTTATTACAAAGTATGTACCTCCTACCGGTCCTCTGACTACAGATCAACTTAAGGAGAAGCAGGAAAGCATTCAAGCATTGGAAGCCATTGTAAGTACACTTTCTGATACTAAATATATTGATGTCCATGGTTTAGAAACTACTTTTGAAGTTTGGGAGAAGTTAGAATTAATCTATGGTGGTGATAAGCATGTTCAAAAGGATAAAGAAGAAATCCTTAGAGGAAATTTTAATGATATGAGAATGATGGAAGGAGAAAATATTACTCAGTATGGACAAAGGATAAAAGAAGTTGTCAGTGGAATCAAAAGTGTTGGTGGTACTATAGAAGAAGACATTGTGGTGAGTAAAATGCTTAGAACCCTATTGTCTGCCTATGCCATTAGAGTGTCTGCTATTCAAGAGTTGAGGTCAGTCAGTAATGATAAGGTTACTGTTGATTCTTTGATTGGTAAGCTCAGTGCTTTTGACTTGAATAGTTTTGATAATATTGTAGCTAAGACAGAATTTGCTTTCAAAGCATTTGTATCTAGTGTACCAGTGAGAAAAGGGAAAGATATTTGTCATAGTCATGATTGCAAGTCAAGTCAACATGGCGGTAGTACAGATGATGTGAATGATGAAGATAATCTGATGGAATTTGAAGCTTTATTAGAAAAAAGACTTCCTAGACGCACTGGTAAGTACAAAGGCAAGCTTCCTCTTAAGTGTTTATTTGTAACAAGGTAGGACATATAGCTGCAAACTGTCCTAATAGTGATCAAAAGGAAAAGTTTAGAAAATATAAGGGAAAAAGAAAGAAACAATGTTATGTTGCAGTGGATGAAGGTGTTACTGATGAGGAATCTGAGGATGAAGACTGTTGGTGTAAATAATTATTCATCATGGATATTATTACACTTTACTTAAGTTTACTTAGGAAATGCATTTCATAGTAGTTTGGGTATGAGACACTTGGGTGTTTGTGCCACATTGGGATAGTGTGTGTAGGAGAAATTCCACCTTTTATGGTGTTGATCTTGTTGTTACACTCCACATTCAGTGGGTGATCCACCTCATGTGGACTATTATATTATTTCTCCTACCTACCCACACCTATTTCCTACCTACCCTTGTTTCTTATTGAGTCACATGTCATGTTTGTGTGCTCACATATCCCTAGCCTTGCCTATATAAGCAAGCTCATCTACATTGTATGCAATTTTGGATATTATTGATCGTTTTCTATTGATGAGAATACAGTTTATTCTTGTCCTATATTGTGTCTCTATTTTGTACATTTCATTGAGCTCTTGATCTTGGCAAAATCTCACATGGTATCAGAGCCATTGGGACTTCATTGATTCATCTTGAAGAGGCATTATTGCAACGTCAAGGGGCAGATCTGAGGAGCAGCATCTTTTGGAGGCATCCTAGACCAGATCCGACCTCGCCATTGCATCCAGAAAGCCGTTTCCATGAATTTTGGTTATAAAGTCGGCCTATTTTGGTGAGAAAAAATTTTTCCCCAATTTTGCTATTATTGTATGAATTTCCAAATTTTTTATTAATTTTTCGAAAAAAAAAAAAAATTATTTTCTGAAAAATTTTCGAAAAAAAAAAAAAAATCAAAAATTTCGAAAAAAAAAAAAAAAACAAAGCAAAATAATAAAAAGAAAGGGGATTTTTTGTGCTGTTTTTGGGGGGTCCGCAGACCCCCCCCCCCCCGTGCAGTCCGTACTTGCGTGTTGCAGGTATTGCAGGTCCGGACCTGCTGCTGTCAGCGCCGCGTACCTGTACCCACCGTCGCTGCCGCCGCCCATGCATGTCTACGTCGCCCGCCGCCGCTGCCACCGGCAGCTCAACTCCCCCGCTGGCCGCCTCAGTTCCCGGCCCGCCATCGGTCCTCTTAGCACCAGGCCCACCGGTCTCTACCACCTCCAGCAGTGCCTCCCTCCCCGACGGTCAACTAATCCGACGAACACATGTCCGCCACATGGCAGGCGGCCACTGGCCCGCAGTCGACTTCTGTACGCCATGTCACCTGCGTCACACAGTCCGTCCGTACGCACTGTACAGTGCCACGTCAGCATTCGTATTGCACAGTCACATGCACAGTCAACAGTCCGTACAATACGGACGCCTAGTCAGCAGGGAGGTGAAGTTTTTGCGACGATCATACTGCCATCAAATTTAACCCTGCAGTTTGCTGACATCATTATTTTTCAAAAATTTTGCAGGCCCCTCTCATTGAGCTTTTTGATTTTGCAGTTCAACTTCAAATGGCCATAACTTGCTCATTTTTGCTCCTTTTTGGGTACAATTTTTTTTGAAATGGGATAGAATTTCATGTACTTTCACATGGTGGAATTTTTTTTTGATTTTGATGGACAAATTTTTTAGAATTCTCTTTTTTTGGTGACTGTACCTGTCCAATCCCCATTTCTGCAACTTCCAGGTCTCCGTTCGGGCTCATACGAACTCCTTTTTAGGTGCCATTTTTTTTGAAAGTGCGTTATTTTTTGTCTACTCTCAGAATATGCTATCAGTTTGCAGCAATTGTGGGTAGAAATTGTACTTTCATCATATGGTCTTATTTGGCCAATTTGGCATTTGTATTGTATAGATCTATCTTCTGATCTTTTGCTTTGTATTTCTCAGCCTATTGGGGCAGTTGTAAAACAAAATCAGAAGTTCACCTTGCCATTGTTTGCAAGTGGCCTATTGTACACGCACTACATATAAAGTGCCAAAATCATCATTTTTGGGGGTGTTCTTTGATTGAGTGAATTTGGGGGGGTGTCTCTTGTGCTTTTGTGCTCTTGTGTTCCTTCCTTTTTGCTGCTATGGGTTCTTCTAAGTTTCCTCTCTTAACTCCTCATAATTATGCTACTTGGAAAATTGATGCATGGAGTAAACTTATGGAAAAAGGACTCACTCATTACATTGATGGAACTATTGTTACTGCTGCTAATCCTAAGGTTGATCCAGTTGGTCACTTGGATTGGCTCACTAAAAATATCATGGCAATCGGTACCTTAAGAAAGTATGTATCAAAGGATCTCATTTTTCATATTGAGAAATGTACTCTAATCAAGGATGCTTGGCAAAAGTTTCAAGACTTGTATGGTCAAGTTGATGAGATTAGGGGATATCAAATTGATAGTGATCTCACCATGTTAGATCCCAAGAACTTTGATACTATACAAGATTATGTCATTAAGGCAAATGAGTTGAGGGCACAACTCAAAGATTGTGGTATTGGTAAGAAGGATACTCAATTGATATTCAACTTGATAGGCAAGCTTCCACAAGAATATGCAGCATTTGTTTCTAGTTTCCAAACCCATAGGATGACAATGGGTTCAAGCTACACAATGCCTACATTTGATGCTTTCAATGAAATGTTGATGATGGAACAAACTAAGTTGATAAGCATGGGCATTCTTAAGGCTTCTAAGTCTCAAGCATTAGTGGCAAATCAAGGGAACAAAGGAAACCAAGGAAAGGACAACTCAAACAAGAAGAAATGGCAATCAAAGCCTAAAGAAAAAGCACCATCTTCTCCACAACAAGAAGATTCATCCTCTTCCAAGAGAGATAATTCACCAAAGAGGGAGAGACCTACTTGTGCTTATTGTAAAAAGATTGGTCATGAGGAGCATCGTTGCCATTCTAAGAAGATTGATGAGCTTACACATATCATCAAAAAGCATAACATTGATTTGCCTAAAGTCTACAAGAAGGATGATTCATCAACTTCCACTTCCTCACATTCAAAAGGAAAAGGGCAAGCATTCATGGCTTCTACAAGTGGGAAGACTCACTTTTTTGGAACAAGAAAAGGAAAAGCTTTATGTGCTACTATCAGTCATGATTTAGAGAGATGGCTTCTAGATTCAAGGGCTTCTCATCATATGGCATCTTTGCAATCTATGTTCTCTACATTTGAGCCTTGCACCATGCCACAGATTTTGATGGGCAATCATACATACATGGATGTGATTGGGAAAGGATCTATTGACATTGGGGATAACTCCTTCAATGATGTGTTGTGTGTACCCCACTTGACAAACAATCTCCTTTCTATCTATCAAATCACACATGGCGCAACTAAGAGAGTTGTGGAGTTCACACCTGACTCAATTTTCATTAGAGACTTGGAGACTAGAGCTATCATTGCGACTGGGGTGGTTGATCATGCATCTCGGTTATACTCCTTTTCAGATTTTGTTGATGATGATGATTTCACATTTGATGATTCTATACATGATGATCACACTTCTTGTGATGGTTCAGATTTTGAGGAGAACTTTGGGCACTTGAACATGGGGATTCTCACATGTGACCCCATTCTTGAGCCTTGTATTTCATCTCCTCATATTGATATCACATCACCTATTGCACCTGATGATGTGGATAGTGCGACAGTTTTGCCTTCATGTGATTCAGTGCAGCAGGATATTCATTATCTTCCAGCTTCAGATTCATGGGATGATTACTTGATAGATATTGCAGGTTTATTTATGGAATCCTACATTGCAGATTTGGGAGACATCATTGATGACATTCATCTTCTCTTTGATGAAGATGATCCTTCTTCGATTGTTGCGAGGGAACACTCTGACCCTCCTGTTCATTCTCTACATGATCATTCTTTCGAGGTTGACATGATTGTGGATACTTATGTACAGTAGTTGGAGGAGGTCTCTTTATGTTTTGAGGAGACATGTGAGTCTTTGGGACATGTTCTACATCCATCTCTACTAGATCTTGGAGTTCCTTTTTCAGTAGTGTGGCACAATTTACCACCTTTGGAGGGGGTATCTTTCAGCATCGACATGGGGACACTTGAGCAGTTTTCAGAGATTCCTTTCATCATGAGTTTTCTTCATACATCTTCCCTTCATGATTGGGGAGACTTCATGGATACACCTTTGGTTTTGTTTCTTCCTAAGGAGAGGAATGTTGTTTGACGTTCATGGAGCAGTTTCTTCATACATCGATCTTCTATCATTGGTGCAGATTCCACATTGAGGGGGGGCTTTCTAGATTCTCTTCTTCTCTCATATGGGGGGGACTTTTTCCTCACATGGGGTTTTGTCCTTCACATACTTCTATGAGAGTTCTTTGTATCTAGTTTTTCATCTCTCTTTTGGGGGAGGGTTTTTTCCCATTGGGTTTTTCTCTCTTTCCCCGCTTTATGGGAGATGGCATTTGCATTTGTACATGGGTACCTAACATGGCCTCGTAGCTGGGACCCATCTTGCATTGCTTAGTTGCATTGTTGACTTAAGTGCATTCCCCTAAGTTGCACTTAAGGGGGGGTGTTGGTGTAAATAATTATTCATCATGGATATTATTACACTTTACTTAAGTTTACTTAGGAAATGCATTTCATAGTAGTTTGGGTATGAGACACTTGGGTGTTTGTGCCACATTGGGATAGTGTGTGTAGGAGAAATTCCACCTTTTATGGTGTTGATCTTGTTGTTACACTCCACATTCAGTGGGTGATCCACCTCATGTGGACTATTATATTATTTCTCCTACCTACCCACACCTATTTCCTACCTACCCTTGTTTCTTATTGAGCCACATGTCATGTTTGTGTGCTCACATATCCCTAGCCTTGCCTATATAAGCTAGCTCATCTACATTGTATGCAATTTTGGATATTATTGATCATTTTCTATTGATGAGAATATAGTTTATTCTTGTCCTATATTGTGTCTCTATTTTGTACATTTCATTGAGCTCTTGATCTTGGCAAAATCTCACAAAGACAATGAGGAGATTGTTTTTGTCGTTGTTAAGGAAGATCTGTCTGATAAAAAGGCTTTAGTATCTCACATTGACAACAATGATGAATGGATTATTTATAGTGGTTGCTCACACCACATGACCGGTTATAAGAACAAGTTTATTTCTCTTGAAGAATTTGATGGTGGTGTAGTAAGATTTGGGAACAATTCACCTTGTATGGTAAAAGGTAAAGGTTATATCTCTTTGAATGGTAAAAGTAATGCTGATGATGTATATTATGTTGAAGGTTTGAAACATAGCTTGTTGAGTGTTGGTCAGTTGAATGACAAAGGATATCATCTTGAGCTTAAGAATGGAGTGTGTAGGATCTTAGGATGCAAAGGAGAATTAATTGCTACTGGTAAACAAACTAAAGGTAACTTATTCCATGTCAATGCTAGTGTAAACAGTTGTTTGGTTGCTAAGGTTGAAGATAATTGGTTATGGTGTAGAAGGTTTTGTCATGTGAACTTTGATAATGTGGTTAAGGTCAGGAAGTCAAATTTGGTTAGAGGTATGCCACATCTTGTTAAACCAGACAATGTGATGTGTAAAGAATGTCAGTTGGGTAAGATGACTACATCTTCTTTTAAGAGAAAATCTTTTTCTTCTGAGCATATTCTAGATTTGGTGCACACTGACTTATGTGGTCCTATGAGGACTAGAATTTTTTATGGTGACAAGTATTTCATGTTATTTACTGATGATTTTTCAAGGATGATGTGGGTTACTTCTCTGAAAGAAAAGTCAAAAGATTTCAACAAGTTCAAGGCATTCAAGGCCTTAGTAGAAAAGGAAACCAGTAAGAATATTAAGTGCCTGAGATCTGACTGGGGTGAAGAGTTTACATCAGATGAGTTTGTGAGATATTGTGATGAAAATGAAATAAAGAGGCAATTATCTACTCCAAGGACATCACAATAGAATGGAATTGCAGAAAGGAGAAATCAGACCATTATTGAAGCAACAAGCACTATGCTAATACAAGTAGATGTTTTGGAGAGAAGCAGTTAGCACTGCAGTATATACATTGAACCAGGTACGGGTGAAGAAAGGTAATGACAAGACACCCTATGAGTTATGGTATAGTAAAACTCCTAATGTTAGTTACGTCAAATTTTTTGGCAGCAGATGTTTTATAAAAAGGGATGATTATACTAGTAAATTTGACCCTAAAAGTGATGAAGGAACATTCCTGGGCTACTCTACTAAGAGAAAATATCTCAAGTGTTTTAACAAAAGGACAAAGAAGATTGTGGAAAGAATCAATGTAAAAGTTGATGAATACTCTGATGAATTTGATGATACCAGCAAATCTGATCCAGCAGACGATGAAAAAAAACTTGTGATTATTGAACTAGAAGTGCAGAACAGTGTAGATGAAGATGCTCAACAGGTAGAAGATGAAGATGAAGAACAAGAAGAGGTTATTGCACCAGAATAGGCTATACCTAGGTATGTAAGGTTAAAACATTATGAAGACCAGATAATAGGTGAAAAGAATGCTAGAGTGCAGACTAGAAGAAAAATCATAGAAAGTGCATGTCTGATTTCCACAGTTGAACTGAAGATAGTGAGAGAAGATCTTAAGGATGATGATTGGTTAAAGGTAATGAATGAAGAGCTTGATCAAATTGAGAAAAACAACACTTGGTCACTTGTTCCTAGACCTGATGATAAAAATGTGATTGGTACAAAGTGGGTATTTAGATACAAGTTGAATGAAGATGGTGAAGTTGTTAGAAACAAGGCAAGACTAGTTTGCAAAGGGTATGCACAATAAGAAGGTGAAGATTATGGAGAGACTTGTTGGGGATTAAAATTTATAAATAATTTCAAGCATCCTACTATTAAAAATGGTGTTCACTTCATGGAAATGACACATAATGGATGATTAATGATTTGAACAACTAGAGTAAAGGAGGATATGAATAAATTAATTCCAATGGACCCCATGAAAGACTAGTGTTTTAATCTGTAGAAGAGATGATATGAACATAGAATTAAAATGAATGAAACATGAAAATATAAGAAATACCCATTTCAGAAAATCAAGTTTCCAAGCTCCAGTAAAAATATTAGATCTATCCAATGTGTTTTTGGTTGTAGACCATACAGAAGACCATAAGATGGCTAAAAAGCCTGTTATTTCGACATGCATGAAAGAAGATATCGACTTGTAATGAAAATGTATTTAAATATCAAATTTGATGAAAACCCATTTTAGAAGTGGATATTTCATACCAACACAAAAAATTTCAGATTCATATTTGAAGTTTAAGGCAGCCGACCAAACAAAAACCCGAAAGATATCTTAAAGCAAGGTTATTGACTAACTAGTTTGCATATTAATTTCAAAGGGTTTTGTTAATTTTAATGTAAAATGGTGTCTTTTCACCCCAAAAGGGGTATGGTGCCCATTCAACCACATATATAAGTGGTTAAAAAATGTAGATATGGGGGGAGAGTCATAAGAACAACATAATGTTGTAAGGATTGAATATCATTTTGTATTAGAGAAGTCTATAGGAAGAAGAAGTATCATTTTGTGCAAGCAATCTGTAATGAAGTATTTACAAGTACAACTTATGTATGCAATTATTTTCTGAACATTAATATACAAGGTTCACTATCTCTTTTTATAAATATTGTGTACACTTTTGTGTTGATGAGTTATCTTTGTCCTCTTAATAAATCTGTTTATAGATTTGCTATGATGTGAATCACATGTCGTTGCATTAAGTGAAAGATTGAGTTCTTATTGTTTGTATAACGCATACTGAACCTTCATAGTTGATGAGAAATTGTCTCTTGAGTTGATAAGATATTTTTTCCATAAAGTGTCATATATATCCCCGGATAGAAGCACTGGTTTGTTATTGATCTTTTAAGGTTTTGATCTGTATGCATTCAAGGTCCTTGATAGAAACGTTCTTCCCAAATCCTATATGAATTGATCTATGCAAATTTCATTTAAGTCCTGAAAGCAATCTCATTTTTAATATACATTTACAATCATTTCTTTTCAAAGCATTTAGTTAAAGCATATAATAAAGCATAGTTGCAGAACAATAATTTACCAATTGTGTAAACTTGCTAAAAGGTTTAAATCCACTATAAATAACCTCTTTTGTGCTTGAGAGGAAGAGGCACACCCACCTAGGTTTAGTGGAGCCTAAAGTATAGAGGGATCTAGTCCTTGATTGTCCCTATTCGTTGGCCAAGGCTGATTGGACTACTTGAGGTTTTGGCAAGTCTTTTGGTTTTCCAATCTATAGTTTTGGGCACCAACAAGACCTATGCACCAATTTCTAGGCTTGAAGGAGTTAGAATGCTACTTGCATTTGTAGCCTTTAAAGTTTTTAAAGTTTACCAAATGGATGTAAAGTCAGCATTTCTGAATGGTATTCTTGAAGAAGAGATGTATATTGAACAATTGGATGGGTTTGCATTGACTAAAGATAAGGATATGGTATGCAAACTGCCTAAAGCATTATATAGATTAAAGGAAGAACCAAGGGCATGGTTTGAAATACTTCATGCACATCTAATAAAGATAGGATTTCAAAGATCCAATGAGGACAATAATACTTATTTGAAGACTGGAGGAGATAAGATGTTGATTGCAGAAGTATTTGTTGATGACATCATATTTGGAGGAAATGATGATATGAGTATGACTTTTGCAAATGAGATGAAGGAAGAGTTTGAGATGTCTCTAATAGGTGAGATCAAATTTTTCATTTGTTTGCAGGTACATTAGATGAAAGGTGGTATCTATATTAGTCGGTCTAAATATGTGAAGGACGTGTTAAAGACTTTTAGAATGGAAGACTATAAACTGGTTGGAGCACCTATGGTTACATGTTGCATATTGTCAAAAGAAGATGATTCACCCTTAGTGGATGAGAAGGAATACAAATCTATGATTGGAAAATTGCATTATGTTGTTCATAGTAGATTAGATATTGCCCATGCAATTGGTCTAGTAGCAAGATTTCAGAAGAGCCCTAAGGAGACACATATGACAACAGTGAAGAGAATATTCAGATCTCTTAGAGGGATAGTTGACTATGGATTATGGTATCCATACAGAGGAAATTTTTCATTGCAGGTATTCACTGATGCTGATTGGGCATGAAATGTGGATGACCGGAAGAGCACAACTGGTGGTGCATTCTTTCTAGGAGGAAGACTAGTATCTTGGACCAGTAAGAAACATACTTGTATTTCTCACTCTACAGCAGAAGCGGAGTATGTAGTTGCATCCATGAATTGTACATAAGCTATATGGATGAGACATGTCTTGGAAGGATTGAAGCAGGATATGACAGAACTGGTGATCATACATTGTGATAACACTAGTGCTATAAACATTTCAAAGAATCTGATACTGCATGCTAGGACTAAACATATTGAATTAAAGTATCACTTTCTGAGAGAAAGAGTCCACAAAAATAAAGTGAGATTGGAGCACGTGTCAAGTAAGGAGCAGTTGGCAAATATATTTACTAAGCCATTACCTAAGGCTACCTTTGAATATATTAGAGGTAAGTTAGGGGTTATAACCCTACCTAAGGTCAACTAATAAGATGTGGAAGCATCAATCCAGTGGATAAATTGAATATCTTTCACTATGGATTGATTAGAAGTGGGCTACTCCTTAGGGGGAGAAGCAGAGATGAAGCAACATATATGAAGATAGAAGATGCCTTTTCACCTTTGGCATTGTTGTCAAAGGGGGAGAAGAACAATGATAGGGAGAAGTAATGCAAAGGAGGAGAAGATCAAGTAAAGCACATATCAATCTATTATGGCATGATGAGTTCCCAGTATTTTTCATCAGTTAATTGTTTTGGTGTTGCATTCTTTTAGTGTTGCCATCAATGCCAAAGGGGTAGATTGTTGGCATATTGGCATAAATGATGGAGATGATGGTCTATTGGTAAGGGATGTTGATGATATATTGAAGGACTATTGGTGATGATATATTGATGGACTATTGGTGATGATATATTTGTGATATGATGCTCTATGATCAATTATTTGTGTTGTCATTGATGGAAACCATGTTTGTTTATGTTTGGTATATCATCTAATTTATCTAAGTTATCTAAGAATAACTGGTAATGGAATGTTTTCTAAGTTGTAGTCAACCGGTAATCACGAACGGTGAAGGAGATGATTGCGGTAGAGATCTGTGTTGAGTTAAGTGTTGCGGTTTGGAATGTATACTTATGACATTATAATGAGTCTATGATAGGTACCACATCATGTTTGGAGAACCAAAAGTCATGTTTATAATTGACTATTTTATATTCAGTGCAGGGTTTGAGAACCGATAACAAGATCTTTGACTAGTGATGTTTTATGGTTTGGCAATGGATCTTATCATGTTCAATACTTAGTGGTGACATGTTAGAAACCATGTGTGTTGATAAGATTTTATTTAAGCACGTAAAAGGATTAGATTTCTTGGGAAACAATGAAGTGCTTAGCAGAATGTGATAAGGGTTTGACAACTTATCAGATCGATGTGCGGTGATGACTGATGTGTTATGATCATTCAACGATTATAATTGTCTTAAAATTTGTTGTAATGATCTGTAATGATTTGTAATGACTTGATATGATCTATGATGTAAATTCAATGTATTTTGAATGTTGCTAGGGTTATGTAACCGGCCTAGTTGAAAAGTATATTTAGGTCAAGTTTGAGTAGAGATTTTGTGTTGGTGATTAGAGAAGGAGAGTGTGTTGAACCAGATTGAGATGTCTGCATGTGTGAAGCAGATTGGAGCTAAAATGGATTTATACTAGCGAGAAGAGAGTGCATTGATAAGATCATTTACCTATTTTTTCCTAACAGTTGCATCAAGTATTAAAATCCCTTAACCGGGTGGCTCATTAATTTGGGTTTAAATCCTTTAGCAAGGTTACTCCTAACAGGGTAGAGATCCTAATAGAGTCGAGGATAAAATCCCTTCATCGAGTGACTCCTAACAGGGTCTGCTCTTAACCGGGTATTATTGTAAAGCTCCTAACTAGGCTAGGCCTTTAACAGGGCGCATTCCGAAAGAGTGCAAATATTTTGTGGGTGCCAATTCTCACCATGGTTTTTCCCATTTGGGTTTTCACGTGAAAAATATTTGTGTTCATATGGTGGTTGATTTGTTTATGTGTGGATTTGATATCTTTACATTGCATACATGTTGATGAACACATGAATGAGTAGTTTGGTAAATCTTCTTTAAGTGATTGATTGACTAGGTATGGGTACTGGTTATGAACTATTTTTGAGAAGTGTTTTCATATTGGTGAAAGATTTAGTTTATTGTTATCATGGATTCACCCCCCCTCTTAGTAATAACCGGATCCTCACAATAACATTGTGATGTACTAACAAAGTGTCATATACTAAAGCATGACAAAATGTGACAAAGCTTCGATTGTGATCAATTAACAAAACTAAAGGAAATTATAGACAATGGTTAAAGGATCATAGGTAAAATGTACACAACAAAGTATTGCAATTACAATGACTAATGGAAAAATAAAGATCAATTACATCTCTGGAAAAATAAATATAAAATTATAATAATATTATTGAGTTTTGGTTAATTTTATAATGAATTGTTTGAATACTTATAAAGCATCACATTCTTGTAACTTCCCAAAAGCTCCCTAAGCTACCCTATAGAAGCTAAGAAACTAACTTCCAACTAATTATTAATTGAATCTAAGTCATTAAAGAGATTTTATTATAAAATTCAAACCTTATTTTTTGCAACACCACTTCTTTAGGTTCACGTAAAAAAATAAAAAATAAAGAACAAAATATTGCAACATTGGATTGGTTGTAGTAGCCTAATTAAAAATCTATAGAAGCACCATTCACCAAGTCTCCATAGAACACCCCATACTGCTCATGTCTAGACAAATGCCCTAGCTAACCATCAAACCTTATTAGAAAATCCCAAATTGCTCATGTCTAGGCAAATGTTCTAATTATCCAACAATATTTTTGAATCATGTAAAACTCCATCATTCAAAAGAAAAATACCAAACGATTGTGAATCGAGACTCACTCAATTATGCACATTAACACAACCTACAAAAATATGTATCTAGTAAAACCCAATTATGCATATGTACCACTCAACAAGTCTGCAAATTAAAAAAGCCTTAGTTAATTGCAAAACAAAAATAACTACCATACCCCCTTGCTCCATGAAGGGACTCAAGATGAAAATAAATACCTCACATTCAATGTGTCATCTTTGAGTGAGAAGCTAGCTTGAGATGATAAAAGTACTCTCATCTCTAATGCCTCTAACCTCTAGTGAGACCTACTTAATTTTTTTTCAAAATTCCTTTTCATTGTCATTGTGAGAAGAATTTTTATTATGTATTGCAAAACCACACCTTTCTATCTCATTTTTAGTATTAATCAAATCATTATTAGTCTTCAACTTATTATTAATAAGTGAACACAATTCACTATGTACAATATATGTCCTCTTTGATTACAATAGTAACATTTAAAACTTGTATTTTTTGTTGAATTTTCAGCATTCTTTACAAACAAAGCAATTCGTTCAATAATTAAATGTGATTTTTAGCAATTCTATTATCTTATTCAATCAAATAATAAATCATAGTCTCTAAGCTTGGATTGATTTTTCTTAATTTAAATACATATTGTCAAAGTTTAGAGGCATACTACTCAATATAAAAACTTCATCATCATCATCACCAAGTGTAGAATTTATGTCAACATGGATTAAGAAGATATTATAATGTAATATATGTTGAACAATACTTTCACACTCTTTCATCTTGAATCCAAAATAAAATTGTTTTATTGACATCTTTGCACATGAAGCTTGTGAGTCAAATATAGAATTAAGACCAACCCATATTTTCTTTGAAGTATTTGTAAGATCAATAAGGTGAAAATATGCATTAAACAACCCAAGACCAATCAATGCCATTGCTTTGTGGTTATTTGTTACCCATATTATTGCTTCATATAAATCTTGTGCTTTTATAATATTTCCAATGATAATTTCTCACAAATATTTTCTATTAAAATTGATTGCACTTTAATTTTCCATGTATGAAAGTCACACCCCTCAAAATTAGCAAGAACATATGATTTATTAATTCAAAATATCAAAATTTCATTCCAAAATATGTAAAATGTCCTACTTATTTCTCCTTAAAATTTTGTCTCTCAATATTAAACTGCAACCAAGAAATTTTTAATGTCCTAAACAAACCCATTATTGTATTCCTATGGCTTCAAAAAGGGCTTTGCATATCAACAAATTTTTCAAATAAAAAATTCCTCTATCTCATTAGAGTTTTGCACCCTTTCTTCTTTGTAAAAACTTTGATCCTTCACTCTACACATTTTTGTTGTTTCTAGTGTTTATTTTTCACACTCTAAATCCATTTTTTCATGTTAATAGATTACACTTATGTTAAAATTGTTTTAATAGCGACTTACTTATCATTGTATTGTACATTTGGTATTCTATGCCTACCAAATTTCATGCGAAACATCCTCCATGCAAAAAAACAATTCTTTGGACACACCTTTTGTATAGAAAAAAGCTTATTCTTGTTACAAGCTAGGGTTGTTGTTGCACCAAAAGATCGACCTATCAATGCTCGATACAACCACTAGACATATAATCCACAGGAGGCTGTTAAACCATGTCACGAATCCCCATGAGGGAAGCTGGCCCACTGCCAACAATCCCCCTCCCAGCGTCACTCGTAGTGGCCTGCGTGATTCGAACTTGTGACCAAGCTCTGATACCACTTGTTACAAGCTAGGGTTGTCATTATACCAAAAGATCGACCTGTCAATGCCCGATACAACCACTAGACTTATATAATCCATAGGAGGTTGTTAAACCATGTCGCGAATCCCCGCAAGGGATGTTGGCCCACTACCAACAATTTTCACATTGGCTGCTATCTCTAAGATGAGATTTTGACCTGTTGGAGTTGTTGGATAAGGTTGTACACTGCTGCTGCTAGGATATGTTGTTGTCATTGATGTCAACATATTCCTATGTTTTTATTCTAGTGAGTTTGGGGAGATCTTCTGATCCGGTTTTGTAGTCTGGTTATGCTGATCACTGTTTTGCAGAATCTGATATTTCCTCCGGTATATTTCAGTGTGATTAGATATTGTGTTGAGGTTTTGGGATATTGTTTGGGATGATCTTGTGTATCTTCATTTTAGATGGTTCATGATTTGGTACCCCGCAATTTATCTTTCTTCATGACAATTGTTGATTGGTTGTGCTCTTAAGCTTTCTAATTTGATAGATGAAGATTTGATAAGTGGTGTTGGTAGCTCAAGGTATTATTTTCAAGAATAGTCTGAGGTTTGATGGAAGTAACTATACTGTATGGAAGAGACAAACAGAGGTGCACTTGAAATGTCTTGGAGAGGATTACTAGAAGATCACTAAGAATGTCTATGTTGTTCCTCATAATGGACCATCAACTCCTGATGAGGTTAAGGAAGTAGAATATAACATCAGAGTGAAGGAAGCATTGCTTAGTTCCCTAACTGATTCTGAAATGACAAATGTTATGAAACTTCAAACCGCACATGAGATCTGGGAGAAGCTTGAGATCCTGTATGAAGGTGACAGCCAAGTGAAAGTTGCTAGATCTTGAAAGGAAAGTGAGACATTAAAGATGGGAGATGATGAGAACATACATTCATACATGGCTAAGGTGAATGAATTTGTCCTTGGTATCAAGTGTGCCCGTGGAAAGATTAAGGAAGATGAGATTGTTGTTAAGGTGTTGTGATCTTTGCCTCCTGCTTATAAATATAAGGTTGCTTCTATCGATGAGATCAGGAGTGTGACTACAGTAACAAGAGATATGTTGGTTGGAAAACTTGCTGCATTTGAGGTGAGTGAATTTGGAGAATCACATGGAAAGTCTGAGACTGCATTTAGAGCATCAACATATGTATCCGGTAAGAAGAAATTTGATCCTAATGAGTGCAAAATATCCAGATATGAAAGAGAAAGAAGAGAAATAGTAGAGCAAGAAAGAGAGCTTGATGAGCTTGAAGCATTGATTTCTCGAAGATTACCTAAAGGTGTTGGTAAGTATGATGGAAAGTTTCCCTTGAAATGTTTTTCTTGTAATAAGATAGGACATTTTGCTTCTAGATGCCCGAAGAGAATGGGTAAGTATGATAGACATGAAAAGTTTGATAAGCATGATATGAATGATAGATATGAGAAGCATGAGAAGTATGATAAGCCTTACAAGTCTAACTGGAAGTTTAGGAACCAGAAGAATTTTTATTATGTTGCAGATGAAGGTGTTACAGATGATGATTTAGAAGGAGATGAAGTTGTGTTTATTGTCATTAAAGAAGATATACCTGTACCTATTGATTCCACTAGATGTTCTGTTGAGGAGAAACATGTGGCTGCTAAGGTAGAAGAAAAGGGTGAATGGGTGATTGACAGTGGTTGCTCGCATCATATGATCAGTGATAAAAGAAAATGTGTAAGCATGGAAAGGTATGATGGTGGAATAGTTAGATTTGGAGATGACAAAGCCTGTGTAATCCGTGGGAGAGGTTCTATTTCTTTTTATCATAAGCATAACACTGATGATGTCCTGTATGTTGAAGGTTTGAAGCATAATGTTTTGAGTCTTGGACAGATGGTTGACAAGGGTTATGATCTACAATTCAAGGATTGTAAATGCAAGATCTTGAATACCTTTGGTATAGATATTGCATCCAGAACTAAGACTGAAGGTAGCATTTTTCATTTGAATGCTGATGAGAAAATTTGTTTGATTGCTAAGATAGATGAGAGTTGGTTGTGGCATAGAAGAATGTGTCATGTAAACTTTGATTCATTGATTAAGATCAGTTCTACACAAGTTGTTAGAGATCTTCCTAAGATTGTTAAACCTATTAATCCAATGTGTAAGGAATGTCAGTTGGGTAAGAAAACAAGGATTTCTTTCAAGAATAAATGATATACATCTAATGAATTGTTGGATCTTGTGCATACTGACCTGTGTGGACCTACAAATGTTAGAAGTGTGCAGGGTGATAGATACTTTATGTTGCTAATTGATGATTATTCCATAATGATGTGGGTTGTCTTTTTGAAGGAAAAATCAGAAGCATTTGAGAAATTTAAGATATTCAAAGCTAAAGTTGAAACTGAGTCTGGATTGAAGCTGAAGTGTCTAAGATCTGATAGAGGTGGAGAATTTTGTTCTAGTGAGTTCAATTCATTCTATGAGATGCATGGAATTAGAAGACAGTTATTTGCTCCTAGAACTCCACAACAGAATTGAGTTGTTGAGAGGAAGAATCATACTATTTTGGTTACTGGAAGAACTATGTTGATTGAAGGAAATGTTTTGAAGATCTACTAGAGAGAAGCTATTAGCACTGTAGTATATACACTCAACAGAGTTCATATCAAAGGTGATATCAGTAAGACCTCTTATGAGCTTTGGTTCGGTCATGCTCCTACTGTAAAATATTTCAAAGTTTTTGGTAGCAAATGTTATATCAAGAGAGATGAGGATATTGGAAATTTTGATGCTAGAAGTGATGAAGGTATCTTTTTGGGATATTCTAAAAAGAGAAAAGCCTACCGGTGCTATAATAAGAGACTACGAAAGATAGTTGAGAGTGCAAATGTGAAGGTGGATGAGAACCTAGGAAAGGAGATTAGAGCATATAATGATGGTCAACATGTTGTCTTAGCGTCTATTCAGCCTGAAGAGCCTAAGAAGATTAATCTGGTAGAGACTATTAACCTGAATGTTGTTGTTGCTAGTGATGATGTGTATGAACCTAAGGACCAGGACAAACAAAAGACTCCAAGGTATGTTAAATTGAATCATTCTGAGAATCATATTATTGGTGATAAGAATAAAGGTGTGATGACTAGAAGAAGGTTAGTTGCAGAAAAAGTATGTTTGATTTCTAAAATTGAACCTAAAGATGTTGTTGAATCTTGTAAAGATGATAACTAGATAAGAGCCATAGAAGAAGAGTTAGATCAGATTGAAAATGATAACACTTGGGAACTTGTGCCTAGACCTAAGGATAAAATTTTTATTGGTACTAAATGGGTTTCTAGGAACAAATTGACTGAAGTCGGTGAAGTAGTCAGAATTAAAGATAAACTGGTCTACAAAGGATATTCATAGTAAGAAGGAATTGATTATGAAGAAACTTTTGCTCTGGTTGCCAGAATTGAAGTTGTCAGACTGTTACTTGCTTATGTTGCTTATAAAGATTTTAAGGTATATCAGATGGATGTCAAATCTACATTTTTGAATGGTGATCTAGAGGAAGAGGTTTACATTGAGCAACCTGATGGATTTTCACTGTCGGATGTTGGAGAAATGGTATGTAAGTTGAAGAAAGCACTTTATGGATTGAAACAAGCTCCTAAAGCCTGGTATACTAGATTAGACAAATACTTGTTGAAATTGGGATTCACTAAAGGTGTTGCTGACAATAATCTATACTTTAAGATTGAAAAAGATAACATTCTAATTGTTGAAGTCTTTGTTGATGATATTATCTTTGGTGGTGATGATGATATGAGTATGAAGTTTGTTGGTGATATGCATAAATAATTTGAGATGTCTATGATTGGTGAGATGAATTTTTTCTTAGGTTTATAGATTACACATACAAGAAAAGACATCTTTATATCTCAAACCAAGTATGTGAAGGATTTGTTGAAGAAGTTTGGACTAGATGATTCCAAACCAGTTGGAACTCCTATGGTGACTGGTTGTAAATTGTCCAAAAATGATGAATCTTTGAAAGGTAATCAGAGTTTGTACAAATCTATGGTTGGTCGGCTACTAAATCTTACTTAGACTAGACCTGACATTATGCATGTTGTGTGTATGGCTGCTAGATATCAAGCTGATCCAAAGGAGAGTCATGTCACTATTATTAAGAGGATATTCAGACATCTAAAGGGGACTGTGGATTATGGTTTATGGTATCCAAAGAATGATGATTTCATGTTGTGTGCTAACATCGATGCAGATTGGGCTGGTGATGTTGATGATCGAAAGAGTACCATCGGTGGAGAATTCTTTTTGGGAAAGAAGTTAGTTTCTTGGGCAAGTAAGAAACAAGATTCGGTATCCTCATCTACTACTGAAGTTGAGTACATTGTTGCTGCTAGTAATTGCACTAAGATAGTTTGGATGAAGCAAATGTTGAAAGATATCATAGTTATTCATGATGAGCCTTTTGTCATTAACTGTGATAATTCCAGTGCTATAAACATGTCAAAGAATTGGGTGCAACGTTCAAATAATAAGCATATAACAATCAAATATAATTATTTAAGAGAGCAAGTCAATGAAAAGAAGGTGAAGCTGGAATATGTATCCACAAAGGAATAAATTGCTGATATTTTCACTAAGCCTTGGCCTGTAGATACATTTATTTACTTGAGAGACAAGTTAGGGGTATCCACCCTTCCTGGTGAGAGCTAGATGCATTAAGTTGCATCGATCCGGTGAATTTTAGAGCCTTATTCTTTTATCTGGATTGGTGTGTTGGTGTTGCTCCTCTGCTAGATTAGTCTATTGATTTAGTTGTGTGTCCCAGGGGGAGAGAGATTCATGTTTTCTATTTTGGAGATCTTTGGCATTTCTGTCGAAGGGGGAAAGTGATCATGAGAAAAAATGCATTATCTATCTTGATCTTAGGAGGAGTTTGTTGGTGATATCTTCTTTCTTTGCATTGATTGTTTTTCACATTCATATGTTGCCATCAATGCCAAAGGGGAAGATTGTTGGATTTGTTGGATAAGGTTGTTCACCGTTGTTGCTAGGATATGTTGTTGTCATTGATGTCAATATATTCTTGTGGTTTATTCCAGTGAGTTTGGGGAGATCTTCTGATCCGGTTTTGTAACCTGGTTATGCTGATCACTGTTTTGCAGAATCCGGTATTTTCTCCGATATATTTCGATATGATCAGATCTTGTGCCGAGGTTTTGGGATATTGTTTGGGATGATCTTGTGTATCTTTATTTTAGATGGTTCATAATTTTATGCCCCACAAGTTATCTTTCTTCGTGACAGTTGTTGATTGGCTATGTTCTTGAGCTTTCTGATGTTGATCGATGAAGATTTGATAAGTGGTGTTGGTGCAATTGTTGGTGATGATTCTAATGTACTTGATGATGTTTCCTAGTCGTGTTCTACTTTTTTTGGTGATCCGCATTGATTGTTGTGCAAGTTTTTGGTGGTTTTTGTCAACCAGTGATGATTTTTGTGTTATGCGGTATTTGTGATGGTGTAGTGTGTTACAGTTGATCTTGACATGATTTGTGGTGGATGAGATCATTTGGGAATTTGAATTAGGTCCATGCTATGTAATGTAAATCATTATACTGGTCTGGTGATCAATCTTTGTATCATGTAATGTAATCTTTGTAATTGTGAGTTGAGGGTTGAGGGTTTAGTCGACCTTGTTATCAAGGTTGATGAATTGTATATATAGGTGAGTTATTCACTTAGTTTTGGTGTCAATATTGTGTCTGCATTATCAGAGAAAGGTGAATGTGTGAACAAGATATTTATCATTCAATGAAGTGTTGAGGTGAGATTGGTGTTGTAGAGAAGAAAATTGTGCTTAACCGAAACTGTCATCAGGCATTTGTAGATGCTATCATTGCAATTCATTTCTTTTGGATTGTAGTCTGAATCATATTGTAAGTCAGTGAGACTTCCCTGAGGGTTGTAGCCTTTCGGGCAAATATCTTTTGAGCATTGAGCTCTAGGAAGTGTGCCTCAATGCATGTGCATTCCCCATTGTAATATTTTCACATAATACTGCAAAGTATCATCTTACTATGGGTAGGTTCCCACCATGGTTTTTCCCTTAACTAGGGTTTCCACGCCAAAAATCTTGGTGTTGTGTGTTGTGTTGTTAATTTGCTTATCTGTTTATTGCTATAGTTTATCAGTTTATGTCTTGAAGTTTAATTTTGAGATCCAGTGAAGACTGATTCACCCCCCCTCTCAGTCTTCCTTCTCGATTGCTGCTAACATGATCTCCTTATCTTTTTTAGATTTATCCCTCGCAAAGGATTCACCACTTATAAGAAGGGATGGATTCATTGCTTACATGAGCTCTTATATCATAATAAAAAATAAAAAAAAAGTTACATTTAAAAATAAAAATAAAAAATGATAATAATTTGA
The DNA here is from genome assembly GCF_030272615.1 of Cryptomeria japonica. NCBI lineage: Eukaryota > Viridiplantae > Streptophyta > Pinopsida > Cupressales > Cupressaceae > Cryptomeria > Cryptomeria japonica. Next base: position 522,870,055 of record NC_081407.1, read on the forward strand.
TTGAGTACTGATTAATAACTTCCAACAAAACCCTTAAACTATCCTACAAAAACTAAAAACTAACTTCCAACTAATTATTAATTAAATCTAATTCTAATCCTTTAAGGTGCATTTATTGTATAATGTACAAACCTTAATTTTTTCAACAATGGCAAAGTGTGATAAAGAAACCATTGCAATACATTTCACAACACCATGTAGAAAATTAAATAAATAAAGATTATGACATGATCATGAAGAAAAAGTGTGAAATAGATAAAGTGGCTAAGAAACTAGAATTCCATTTTGCAAGCCAAAGTGAAATTGTGACAAGGGAGAAATAAAAAAGTAACTTGTGATGACATAAAAGTAAGAGATCAAAAGCTTTAAAAATATTATAATAACTAGTCATAAGTGAACAACAGGATTCCAATGTGACTAGAAAAGAAGGATCACTAGTTTAGTGATAATTAGGGGCACATTGTAACCCTTAACACTAGGTCTTCTATATACTACCCCCAAGGTAATAACCAAATCAAGGAATCTAACAAAGCCCTTATCAAAATTCTCAAAAAGATTATTAAAGACACTAGTCATGAATAGAACATCTAGAAATTCATCTCACCTTATGGGCCTATTGTAAGTTAGCATTAACACTCCTACAAGAGTCACATCATTTTTTATATCCTTAAATAAAAACAATTACATGATTGAGGTCAACCTACCTTCATTACATATATATTTATTAAATTTGATTTATGATGAAAAATGCCAAGTTGCACATCCACATGAATTATAGCTTGTAAATGAATAAGTGCCTAATACACTCAACCATCTTAAAGTGTATCAAAATCATCTTTATTATAGCTATAATCAATGTATCAAAGCTAGAGAATTCTAGACTTTATCTTGTCCTTAAAGACAATTAGAACAAGTCCAATTAGGAAAGAGAGATAAAAAAAAGTTTGAACCTAATTGATCGGGTCCCTATGTGATTAAGAAAAAAAATATATGGGGAGTGTAAATGTTGGTTACACCGGATGACTTGGAATTGGAAAAATTGTTCAACATTGTGCATATCAAGAACTTATGGACATGATAAATAATAATAATAACATATTTAAGAGAAAATTCATTCTCAGGTGGAATATATTTCTATGGCACCTTGGCTATGATTCATCGACCATGATTAAAATTTTCTTACAATGTCATGTGTGAATAACTAGGGATCTATTATATTCAAGCACTCTCTATACCTAGGGACATCATCTAGAAATCTTATTTTATCCATCTCATCCACCCATCCATCATTTTCCATCACCACTCTCCCATTTTTATTGTAACTACAAGTTGGGGGTAACAAAATGATCTTTTCTTATGGAGGGTACCTCCAGATTCATTATGGAGGAGCTGGAGGAAATCAAAAGGATTTCCATCCAAAAGAACAAGGATTTGGTGCTCTCTCTTAACTGAGGGCTTTTTCTTTTGTTTTGTCTTGTTTGTCTGTGTTTCCTTTGTTTTCGTGACTACTCGGGATTGCTCCCCTATTTTGATGTTGTTTCATGTCTGATTGGCTGATGGTCGGCTGTTGTACAACTTTTGGTTTCAGGTCCATGTAAAACCCATTTATCTTTATCAAAAACAAAATGATCTTTTCTTCAAGAAAAACTCTTGGAACATTCCTTCTAGCATACTTTTACAGTATAAAATTAGATCCTCCTATGATATTACTCCTGGGAAAATTTAGCTTCATGCAAGCACATTGCAACCTAGACCAATATCCATAATGCAATTCTCTAACATGCCATGGATTGGACCGATCAACTACTAATTTTGTTATCATTACAATACAACTTGAGAGGCAATTCCTTATTAGTGTCATGTTTAGGTCCTCTCCTATTTTACCTTGTTCATATTTGTGCATCCTTTGTCTTATAATTTTTGTGTCATTTTTGTTATATTTATTTGCATCTTTGTATCTTTTAGTGTGTCATCCCACCTACTTACTCTATTGAAACCACCATAATCCATTATACTATGTTGTGTCTAAACATGTGTCTTAGGATATCTCTTCCTTTAATTTTATTTTTCTTTACGTAATCACATCATGCTTTGTTGTTTACCTTTCATTTGTTTTTTATTATTTTTGGATTGGTATTTTTATACATATTACAAGATGTCACCTTGATCTCTATATCTCCATACATTCTATCTTATGCTATCAAAATTAATTAAACTCAATACATTTGAAATCTCCCCAATGATATTTAATTGTGCATTTGTTTATTGTTCTCTATCTCTATTCATTATTAATGTTAAATCAATCCATCAAAGGCTAAAAGGGTAACTAAGAATAACATGAGCCTTACAAGTGTAAAGATGTAGAAGACGAGGAACCATACTCAAAAGTAAAGGAGATACTTGCCCTCCACAATTTGGTTTGGCCTGGAAATGATGAAATAATATGAGTACTTGATATATTGGAAAGAAAAGAATAATGGGATACGGAAACCAATCCCATCACTTACAGGCTTTGGACATTGTTGTGTTATTTCAACAAAGAAAGAAGCAAATCTGATGTGAACGCGAATGATGAGAAAAAAGCTTTGGTGTAGAATGTAAAATGATGGAAGCATGTCAGAGAGAACATTCCATGAGCACCACAAGGAGAGCACAAACAGCTGGCAAAGGACGTTATTGTCAGACCGAATTTAGTACAGATATTCGTCCCTCCCACATCATCTAGTTTATAACTCCACCCTCTCTGAATTTGTTTTATTGTGAAGGAGGATTGAATTCTTGACGACAAGGAAAGATGGTACCTGCCTCGGCCCCGGCCCTTGCCCCTGCCCCTGCCCCTACCCCTGCCAAGCATGGAGGATTGCGAGCTACTCTTTTCATAAATGGTGTGTCTCTATCTCTCTCCTTTTCTATTTCATAAATGGTGTGTCTCTATCTCTCTCTATATCAGAGACTTTGTTCAATCCTCTTCTACTTTTATATTAACTACACTCCTTAAGACTTCCATAAACACTGCCTTTGATTGCCCACACTTATGAGTTGCATATTATTTGTGGGAGATGATTTGGGTTTTTTTTTGTTATCAATCCTTATTGTGAAGGTAGAATTTGTAATTAACATATTGTTGTGCGAGGTGATTCGGAGCTTCTGATGTAGATCTTTGTTGTGAGGGTGGAGTTATGATAATTTTAATAAATTGTTTATAATTTTATCTAGTTTTTCAAATAATTTGAAGATAAGGTTGTAATAATCAATTTTTCATAAAATAAAAGTAGTAATTATTGACAATTATGTTGTTATATCTAATTTTCCCATCGTAGAAAGATCTTTACACACGTGTTAATCTTATAGCTTAAAGAGGTCATACATATAAACTCACATAACATAAATATATATAATAAACCACATAACATATACTTATTTCAAATATACAACCTATGACTGATTACACTACTACTTTGAATGTTCAATAATTAAATGATACTATTTAGCTGAAATTTTGACAAATTATGCTAGGATAAATGTTGTTCATTGATTGAGTAGTATGATTAAGCATTGAAATGTCATATCAAACAAACACTTTGTGTCTGTGTGTGTGTGTGTAATGCTTCAAGGGCCACTTCCATGATTACAAATTTGATCTCTACAAGCGAGAAATTGAATGTGCTTGTAGATTTGAATATATGCATATAAAGCTAAACTCTATTAATTTGGATTCCTTTAACTTATTTTCCTTGATGTTATTTTCCTTGATGTTTGCACCTTTTGAATTGCATAATGTTGGTGTTTATAGACACCATTAAGGAGTTTACTAGGTTTAGAGATTCTTCTTTAGTCAAACACTTACTACGAAATCAATAGTATGGAACCAAAGCTCAAAGATAGAAGGAAAATTGTGGAAGATGGATAGATATGTTGATGTAAGAAAATAATGTGTAATGTTATTATTTATGTATGTTCTTGACGTGATTATACAAGTCAACAATAAAAGCTTTTGATGATGTTTCAAATGAATTAGTCTTGGTACTTAAATATCACACCCTAACATACAAGTTAATATTTTTTGCACTTTAGCTAGCTCATAATAGTTGCTTGGAGGGAGAAAGTGGGAGGCAAAATTTAAATTTAAATTTTGAATGTTCTATGGTCATTTCTAGACTTATGAACTAAATGAGTTTAGATTTGTGAGTATAGATCTAACCTAAATAAAGGAATGGGGCGATTGAAGTTCAAAACTATTTCCAAGGGATAAGTGTATATGAAATCAAATAGGATCATATTTTTTGTTATCCTCCATGCTAGAATATTCTACTTGTACACTAGTCAAATTTCTCTAAGTTTAAATAAGAAAATGAGTCTAGAGCAAAAGAAAAAGTGCAAGGTGTTCATTTTTCAGCATTATATTTTTCCCTACTTCGACTTGCATGTGAACAACTATGGAAGTGCATGGAAAACTAAAACAAGTAGTTGGAAAGAAGGTAAAATATTTTAGAAACTAAAATAATATGCAAATAAGGATATCAATTTGATAAAATCTCATCATTTTGATTGAATCTAAAGACTTACAAAATAAATAGGTGTCAATATATTGTATTTTTCAAGCGTTTAAGAGTACAAAATAACTACAACTTGCTTAAACTTTCAAATATCAAAAGTATATAAAGTAAAAAAAAGGGTAATAGGAATACATCCATGCAACGATCTTCATTGTTCATGCTTTCACATTTGTGTTACCTCCTCTATGCAAGTTGTATTTTCCTAGGCCCTTTTACCATTTCCTTGGCTAACATAGCCTCACTTCTCCTTTGATATATATAATTTATTTATTCTTTCCATGCTTATTACTATTGTTGGCCTCTTCGCATTGTGTGCTTCTTTATAAAATTATCCATGATAGCAACCATGTACCCTTTATTGTGGTAGGGGAATTTCTCCATTGGAAGAGTTTAACATGCTTTTCTACTAGCAACATTTTCACCCAAAGTAAAATATCTTTTAAAAACAACTTGTGATGCAAAGAAGTTAGAAACTTACTTATAGATTCCTATAGAAATATGTTGGTATAATATTTGAATCATTGACACCTTCCAAAAATATTTCTATGGCATGCATCCTACCATAGTAGTGAGCCTTTGGTGAATACTATAGAACTAGTGAGGTTAGCCAAACAACTATTCAAATAGGTGCGTATGTAATTTCACTTACAATTATTTATATAGATCATTTCCAAACAACTCTTATTGCCACCTATTGGTATCTCTACATTGAAATGAACTTTCAAATTTGCATGATTAATCATTTGTAAATCTTGTCATGCATTATTTGTGAAGGAATTTTTTTAAAAATGCAAAGAATCACATAGAGCCTTTCTAATGGAACCAACATATTAACCTTGAGTCCTTTTTTAGCTTTCCTCCATTTATGATTATCAAATCAATGTAGTTTCATTAGACACTAGCTTATAGTCATGTCTCACTTGAACCATGAGAAAGCCTTAAAACCCTCATTAGAAACTCATGCACTAAACTATTAACTCAAGCAAATAAATACTTTAATACAAAATTGTAATAAAATAATCTTAAAGACACACATACACATACATATAAATAGAAAATTTATAACCTTCTTATTAATCTTTATGATTACATATAGTCCTTCATATTTAATAAATCAATACTAAGAAAAATAATTAATATTAATAATAGACCCCCTCGTTACTATTGGACAATGTGAGGTTTTAAAGGAAATTTATTCTAGTTCATGCAAACTCATTGCTACTTCACTATTAGGACATTTTACAACAAGCTTTACATAGTTTTGACACTTACACTTCATTTAGAAATTATTACTTGCAATATTGTATACACAAATTTAAATTGCTTAATAATGGTCTTAGTTAATAAAATCTCACACTATATAAGTATGGATTTTCTTGGTTCAAAAATCTTTCAAGAAAGAGGATCACCAAAAGAATGTATAGGACCTATGAAATATGATCTTATAGTGTTCTTAGAAATAATTTATCTAATTTCTCATCCTAATATACAAAAAGTAAACTTTCTACGATATACGATTATGGATGAACATTAGGATCACCTTTTTAATGTTATATTTAACTCATATCAAGGTGAAATAAACTTGAAAGGCAATAAATATGTAACAACTTTAAAAGTAAGTGGTGTGAGATATAAATGATTCTATTGGCTAGCCACGTCTTGCAATAGCGCATTCAAAGTGAAATTAGGGATAATAACAGTGTTAGGAGTGCATGCCATAATGTAAGGTATTTTAAGGATGAGTAATGAAAGATGATGACATGGTTGTTAATGAAGGGAACACATATATAAAACAAAGCTGGCATGGGTTGTAAGAAGAATCATACATGATACATAAGCTGGTAAGAATGAGTAGTGGCCATAGGATTAGGGATGACACTAGTAAGAGAAGTGGTAGGAATAATAAATATGGTAGGTAAATTCAAAATTGATGAAGGAGAAGATGATGTAAAGAATATATCATGAGGTGTAAGTATTTTAGAGGATTATAAAAGAGGTAATACATAGCGAGGAACAAAATTAGAGGGGAAAATATAGAGAAATAAATTATTAGAAAGGGGGAAACAGTGGTAGAGGTGGAGATAGTAGAGGTAGGGATCACATTGTGATAGACAAACTGAGAGACAATGTCCATGTAAGCAATAAATATAGGGTTAGAGGAGAAAGAGTTACAAGAAGAGGAAGGATAAGAGGATATAACATTAGAAGAAGGCATCAAAGAGATGATGTTATGAAGAGTATTGATGCCAAACAAGTCAATCGCTAATATTTGATGTCAGGGGATGACCAATTGTTGAGGATATTGGATATTCATAAGTGTGTGTATAATAAATTATCTAGTAAGTGGAAGATTTTACTTAGCTATATGTACATTGTCATTAAAATCTTGTTTGTTGTCATGATCCTCAAAATGTTTATGAACATGAGCATTACAAATGACTTCACTTTCATTGGATTTTGTATCCATATCAAGGTTTATATGGGCACTTAATTGCAAATAAAGATTTGGAATTTGAGTAGGTAGCTCCATGAATATAGAACTATGGATATGAGAGATAAAATATGAAGTAATGAAAACACTCTCAAATGTCAAAATTTTAAAAAATGATAAGAGGTTAGATTGTAAAATAAAATCCTAGAGCAAATTCAAGGGTGGGTAAGGTGGGAAAAAGCAAGGTTCCATGATGGATCACAAATCCTAAGATGCAAATAGAACATAAAACAAAGAAAATAAGAAAGGGGAATGGAACTCTATATAAATCTGAAAATAATATATCTCTAACAAATAAGATTTGAAAAGCCTTAAGGAAAAATCAAAACATGAGTTGTAGTATAATTTAAAGTTAAAATATATAAATAAAATAAATTGCATTACATGAATAATCTAGACGAATTAAAGTAACACATACAATAAGCACCAATAATTCTAGGAAATGCAACTAGGCTAATAATAATTGCTACAAATTTAAATATATATAGAGATCAAATCAAATGTAGTGTAGTTAGTTAGAAATGTTCTGATTAATAGGAAAAACAGGTTTTAAGGACCCGAAACCTTTAACAAAGGAGATTAAACAGGATCATCAAAGAGAATCCAGACCAAGAAAGAACAACTAACACAATGACTGGCAATAAAGCCAGTAAACAGAAAGGACAGCAGTGGACAGAAACAACAAAATGAAGAAACCAGAGAAAACACTACACAATTATAAAGCCTTCAGGAGGTCCTTCGCCTTAATCATCATCTGGTCATAATTGGCCAGAGCTGCTTTAAGTTCATCCAAGTCCTTATTTGGCTTATTCTCCTTCTTTTTTCCACTGGTTCTTGTTCTGGGTCCTTGAAAATCTCCTGTTCCTTCAGTGTCAAGGTCAATTTCCAGGGTATCCTCCTCCTCCTCCAAATTGCTGATGAGGGTTTTGGTTTGCCACCAGAGGCCTTCAGAATGTTTAAGCTTTTCTCTGTGATAATTTTAAGCCATTCCTCAATTTTGCTAACTTTATTGACAGTTTCCGTCATTGTTTGATCCATAGCATTGGCATTAGCTTTCCTCTTAATCAGGTCTTTCTCATTTTGCTCAAATCTGGGGTTGAAGGAGTCTCTCATATTTTCAGCTCTAGCAATAGTTTTGGTCAAATCCTCCACATAATCTGCTGTTGACTTCCCTTCGCCAATGCTGATAGTTTCCAGAATCTGAATTCTGCTGATAATTTCCAGAATCTGGATTCTGCTAATAGTTTCCAAAATCTGGATTATGCTGATAGTTTCCAGAAACTGGGCTCTGCTGATAGTTTCCAGAATCTGGAAACTAGTATCGACAATATTAGAAAAGATCGAAGCACTCCTATTAATCTGTTTCATTATTATTTTGTCTATTAATGATCTTTGGGGTGCTATTGTATCGATCCTTAAAAATGATTAATCTGACATCCTCTTGGAGGCCCTGTTCTCCCTTTCAAGTAATCATTTCATCTTGATTGGCAGCCACATTAGCTGCCCAATCAGTAGAACCATTAGCTTCACGGTAAATATGAGATATGAAACTTTTCTCAAAAGTGTTGATGAGGTCTCTAGTAGCCTTTATACTGTTATTGATAGACCATGAGGGCTTAGAGGTCCCCTTGAGGCATTTAATGATGTTGTTAGAGTCCCCCTCAATCCATAGGTAGGGGCAATTCCATCTTTTTGCGAGGAGAATGCCTTGGAGAGCTACCATTGCTTCTGCCTTGTGGTTTGTTTGGCTTCCTATTGGAATAACAATCATTTCCTTACATATACTAGAAAATATTTTTTTAATGATCTATATTTTTAATTAACTTAAATAGGTCTCAAATTTTAAAAATTTAATGTTTATTGATCTTTGCATCAACATGAGAGTAATGTCTTGATCTTATAAAATGTAGACTAAATCTCTCTCACCTTAATTTTTGTCTAAATAATGATTTAGGACTAGAAGTGTTTACAAACACATAAAAATAATTTGTTGGATTACAAGATTTATGTTTTCCTAGGTCAAACCTTTAGATAAATCAAATTTATAACTCTCAGCAAAGATTTGAATGCAACAAGCAAACATATAACAAACCTAGGATGATGTCTCAAATAGACAAATATAGAGTAGAGTTTCATTTAAGCCCTTGAATCTAGATATTCTTTTCTTATTACTTGGTGATATCCAATGTCCTTTCAAATGAAAGAATGGAAGTCTTTAAAATGCAACAATCAAGAATACAAATCAACATAATGCACACAAGGTTGGTTCATATATATATATATATATATGACAAGATTGACATTTAAAATTTGAATTTTGAAAGTTGTAAAATCCAGTACGGTGAAACACAATTAAACATTTTTATTATGCATTGTTGGAGATTGGGTCTAACAAAATAGTGTTTGATTGAATAAAATGAAAAAAAGGGGGTCCCTATCTTACAAGAGTCAAAGATTAAAAGATTAGACTTAGCTTTTAAGTGGCTCGTGTGAAATCATATTGATAAATGAACCTAATGAAAAAACTATTATGAACCACCTAGAAACAAATCAAAAGTTAAAAGTTATGAATGATTTAATCAAATTAAACAGATCCCAACTAAATCTATTTAATTTAGCTGAAATCCAAATACTAGTGTGTTTAGTGGCATCCAGAAGAAACCAACAGAGTGAGCTGGTCCTAGGTACCTTTCTGAAGATTTCCGTGCATGTTTTACTTTATTCCTACAGAGACACAGGCTTTAAAATATTTTAGTACAGGAGTTTTTCTGCGTTTAGGTATGGGTCAATTTATAAAAGAGTAGAAAAGTATTTGTATTACTTACAATTTTGATTGGTAAGACAGGTGTGCAGGCTTTGGAGACAACGGCAATTGCAGCAGTAGGAAACAACCTGATTACCTACCTAGTTAACGACATGCATTACTCGCTCTCTAAATCTGCTAACATTGTCACCAATTTCGTCGCTACAACTTTTCTGCTCTCCATTCTAGGCGGATTTCTCTCTGACTCCTACCTCGGAAGCTTCCTCACAATTTTAATCTTCGGTCTCATTGAATTAATTGTATGTCTTAAGTTTTTTTAGTGTTCAACGGAAATGACAAGATTATGAATTTATTGTAATGAATTGCGAAAAGTATTAACATTAGTGTTGATGTAGGGATACATTGTAATTGCAGTAGAAGCTCACGTTCCAAGTCTGAAACCTGAAGCGTGCGATGTGAGAGGTAGTGTTGTTTGTGAAGAAGCAAAAGGCGTAGAAGCGGTGCTTCTTTATGTGGGACTTTATACGATTGCTGTGGGAAGTGGGTGTTTGAAACCCAACATAATTGCATATGGGGGAGACCAGTTGTCATGTGAGGGTGAGGCAAATGGGAGGAGGGCAAAGTATTTCAATATGGCGTACCTGAGCTTTTGCGTGGGAGAAGTCATCGCTTTGACCTTGTTGATTTGGATCCAAACCCGTTTTGGTATGGACGTCGGTTTCGGAGTTTCTGCTGGACTTATGCTCTTTGCCTTGCTCATTCTCACATCTGCAACTCCATTCTACTTAAACAGGCCTCCTCAAGGAAGCATTTTCACTCACATTCTTCAGGTACCCATTTCATTTTGCACTCTTCACAACTATTCTACAATGATAACAACAACAGATGGACTGTAATTACTTTTCATTTTCTTAATGAAGAATTCTACATTCATAATCAGAGGTGAAAACATTTTTTTACTTCAAGGAATGGAGGATTTATTAAAAAATCAAAATATTAATATTTAATTATAAATATAATATTTTCAAAATATTAATATTTAATTATAAATATAATATTTTCAAAATAAATAAATACAAAACAAAAATATATATTGAGCGAAAGAAAAATTTATAATTTTTTTAATGAGTTGTTAATTTGAATTTATTTTATGCTAAATATAGTGGAATAGTTCATGGGCATAAATTGGTAGAAAAAAAATATTAATTTATCACATTAAATAATATAAAAAAACACATAAATAAAATTTTAAATGATGTGAACACTAAAATTTATGTGTTCATGTGTATGCAGTAAAAACAATTTATTTAGAGGTAAAATAAAATAACTCTTTTAATAGATAAAATAGCTTCATATCTATATTTGTTAGCATTTTTTTAGATAAATGTTTTTAAGATATCTATACTAATTAACATTTATTGTGTACATTGTTATGTATAGATATTAGTGGCTGTTCACAAGAAGAAATTGGAACATGCATCTAATCAAAAAATGTTATCAGAATTGAGTGAAAACACATCAAGAAGAGGACCTGAGAGACAGTCACTTAGCTACCCAGATCAATTCAGGTGCTCTTTAAAAGTCTTAAAAAGAAACAATTTCATTCATTTTGACTTGTTTAGGGGTCACTTGAAATTATACTTATAGATGAGTTCTACTAGAGAAGCTAGTGTGATTTCAGATAGGTGGTGTTCCCAAGAGAGATGTGATTTGGTCAAATATGCATCATGATGTCTTTGGTAGATGTAGCCCATCTAAAATCACTTTATTTGATCAAACCCCGCTTATTAATATGATTTCAGGTGAGCCACCTAAACAAATCAAAGCCTATCAAAGCCTAGAATGTGTTATTTAAGCAATGTGATGGGTGACTAAGCTAATTTGCAGGTATTTGGAGCAGGGTGCAATGGTGGAAGAGGAGAGTAGAGAGGTAGAACAACTGAAGCTTGTGATACGCGTGATGCCCATATTTGGGTGCACCATAGTGACGAATTGCATACTTGCACAGCTGCAAACATTCTCTGTTGAGCAGGCGAGCAGCATGGAGAGCAGAGTTGCTGGATTCCAAGTACCAGCAGCCTCTGTTCAAGCCATTCCCTACGTAATAATGGTGGGGGTGGTGCCTTTGTATGTGACGGTGTTTGTGCCATTGCTTCGGCGTATGACTGGAAAGGAGAGTGGCATTTCTCAACTGCAGAGAATTGGCATTGGACTGTTTGTTTCGACCCTCTCAATGGTGACAGCAGCCGTGGTGGAAAGCAAGAGAAAAGCAGTAGCACCACAGAAGCTTTCCATATTGTGGATTGCACCACAGTTCATAATATTTGGTTTCTCTGAAATGTTTACTGCAGTGGGGTTGTTGGAATTCTTTTACAGCCAGTCAGTGGCCGGAATGCAATCCTTTCTCACTGCTCTCACATATTGTTCCTACTCTTTTGGCTTCTTTCTCAGTAGTGCTCTTGTATCTATTGTTAATCTTGTAACAAAGACCAGGAATCAACAAGGCTGGCTCTCACACAATAACCTCAATGAAGACCACCTTGATCTCTTCTACTGGTTGCTCTCAACTGTAAGCTTCCTCAATTTCTTCAACTATATTTTCTGGTCAAGATGGTTTAAATACCACCCAAGTCAGTCCCAGGGATAATCCTGGGAAGAAGAAGAAGAAGAAGATGGTGTTTCCACATGTTGTTGGGATGCTATTCACAAACTTTGAGTTAACTAGAGCTGCTGCTCATTATATTAGTCACTAATATGACTGAAACCTAATATCTAAGGGCCTATTAAACCATAGCCCCACCTCTTTTGTATATCAAGCCTTCCATATAATCCACACAAATTTGGTACCCGCTTACCCCTTATTTCTTTGCTTTGTTTTGAGTTCATTTCTCTTATCCCAAACAGAGATTTAACCCCACCTTTCCTTTCAATAGAAATATATATATATTTTTAAAGATTGTGTGGGTTTATTAAATTAATATAATATAATAAAATAAAAATTTATTAGAAAATATTAATTATTAATTTTTAGATGTAACAAATGAATATAGATTTATTATGATTGTGAAGTTATTTTATAATTTGAATGATATATTTTAGATTTTCAAACATTTATTTTTTCTTTATATTATGGAAATGGTAGTGTTTAAAAGTACAATTGAAATTTGTTATATTAAAGAAGGGAAGGGAAGCTGATTATCTTACCATCTTGTGTCTTAATCAAACCTATTAGTTGATTTGAAAATTTAAAATAAGTTTGAAGACCTACCAAAAATTTGTAAATTCTTATATTTATCCTTATGATTGATGATTGTATGTGGGTGTGTGCAACAAGGATAAAATGAGCATTTGCATTTTTTTTTGTCATCTTGTTAAATTATTAAATTTCTAAATACATGCTAAGAAAAATGCAAATGCATATATTATTCTTATGATTTTGTATGTGTTTGTACATATATGTATAAATACATACAAGTGCACACACAGATGAAGAGAATCAACCCTATTAATTAATTCAACAATCTAAAACAAACATGAAGAAATATTAAGAAGAATGTATGTATGTATATAGAGATAAATTAAAACCTCTTAATTAATACAATAATTTTAAAAAAACAAGTGCCACATAGTGGCCAATACTTGCCTTTTCAGTATTGCAATAATAATAAAAAAATTGTTTAAAGATAGGTTGGATAATAATTTGAGATAATATATTCTTGCAATTACATAATAGAGAGTGCTCATTAAATATAACATAGTTATAAAATTACAATAATATCTATAACTAATTCAAACCTTAATAATAACCTTGCCCAAATTTTTAACCTAATTCTAACTCTAAATCTAACATTAAATACAATCCTAATCCTATTTTTAAAATTTTAACCTAGTTTTGAATCTAACTCTAAGCCTAAATTTAATCTTAATTTAGAAATAATTTGAACCTTATTTGTAACCTTAATCTTAACCCTTATTCTAACACTAACTCTTATTATAAACCTAATTTTAATCCTAATCATTATTATAATTATTTTTGAATTATAATAATAAATAAGAATTAAGATTAAATTTATAATATTATTAAGAATCATAAATTAAGTTATAATCATTTATTGTATTATTGCATTATATATATTTAATATTATATTCAATAAGGATATGTAATATTGTATTTGGTTGATGTAATAATTTTAATAATAAGAGTGAATGTATATAATTAACTTTGAACAAATAATAGCATTACTCATGACAATTAAAAGATAATTATTTTAATAAAAAAGTGATCAATAGTAGTAAGAATGCAAATAGACATACCCATAATAATAATGGTAATAGTAAAATAATAATTGACTACTTTTTTTACCTCATTTAAATTTAGGCTTTACACTATTTTAGTAAAAAAAATTCTTATTATTATATTGAAAAGAAAAAAGGTTTTTCCTCTTTTAATTACAAATATATGATATGCATGCATATACAAGCATAGGTATTTGCATTCTTGGTGTTTTCATTAGAATCTTGAGGTAGATTTAATATGGATTTTTAATAAGATTGATATGATTAATATTCTTGCAATAGTACTTTTAATAAGGATAATAAATTATAAACTTCAATATATCAATTATTGCATTTTGTTACTTTCAATCTATGTAACTATTAATTTTTCACTCTTATATATATATATATATATATATATATATATAATTTATTAATGGAGAAGAATAAATTCCTTACATATTAATCACGATTCAACAATATCAATTATTGTCAAAATAAAGTTAATATTTCATACGAAATAAAAAAAATATTACAATTTTAAGTCTGTATGAGAACATATCTCCCAAAGCTTTATTATTCCCACATATTAATAAAGATAAATTTATGTTTAAGATAAATGTATGTTTAATTTTTATTATACATTATAAAATATATTTTGAATCACTTTCATGTTCATTAAGAAGGTCCAAGTTTCCCTATAGGAAAGTATAGTCCTTTCTTTTCAATGTATATATATTCTACCATAGTTATGTTCTTTACCATCTAGAAAACAATATTTTTGGGTTAAAAAATAGATATTTCTAGAAAATGCTAAAAAATAATATTAATAAATTAATATTCTAATTAACATTAAAATATTTAAAATAAATTTTAAATTAGAAATTATTACTCATAATTAAAAGTACTTTACCCAAGTTCTACACCTTGATAGACTAGATTAACATCCTAGTCTACTGATGTTCTGATTATAAGAAAAACAGGTTTTCAGGACCCGAAACCTTTAACATAGGAGATTAAGAAGTATCATCATAGAGTATCTAGACCATAAAAAATTGCTTACAAAATGACTGGCCAAAAAAGCCAGTAAACAGAAAGGACAACAAAAGATAGAAACAACAAAACAACAAAAACCAGGAAAACACTACACAGTTAAAGAGTCTTCAGGAGGTCCTCCGCCTTAATCACCAACTGGTGATAGGTGGCCGCAACAACTTTGAGTTCATCCAGGTCCTTATTAGGCTTCTTCTCCTTCCTTTTACCTCTGGTTCTTGTTCTGGGTCCTTGAACATCTTCTATACCTTCAGTGTCAGGGTCAATTTCCAGGATGTCCTTCTCCTCATCCAATTTGTTGATGAGAGTTTTAGTGTTGCCAGCAGAGACCTTCAAAATGTTTAATCTTTTCTCTGCGATACTTTTGAGACATTCCTCAATTTTGCTGACTTTACTGATAGTTCCCAACATAGTTTGATCCATAGCATTAGCATTCGCTTTCCTCTCCAGCAAGTCTTTCTCAATTCACTCGAATCTGGGGTTGAAGGAGTCTCTTATATTATTAGCTTTAGCAATAGTATTTGTCAAATCCTCCATATAATCTGCCATAGTCTTCCCTTCACCGGTGTTGATAGTTTCTAGAATCTGGATTCCGTGGCTGAGCTTCTTGTTGTCATCCACAACTTTCTTGTAACTGGTGATTAGCCATTCCATGGTGTCCATAAAACCTTTCAAACCCTCAGGAGGAGGGTTTGAGGGGGGATCTATCTTACCAAAGTTATCATGTTCCTTATTTGGGGTGTCACCAATAGTAGCTTAATCTTCATCCCTATGAACTTCTCCAGTGGTCACCTCCTCCAAGTTCTGGTCAACATCCGAAATCTTTTTCTGCTTATGTTCCTCCAGCTCCTTTACATTCTCATCCTTTCTCTTTTGTTTGTTTCTGGTTTGAATATGTGATTTAGTTTTCTTTTTCAGAGAACCCTGGGGTTTCTCCTTCTCTGAATATTCAGAGACCTTCTCCGAGGAGGAGGAGCTTATCTAGAGAATTTTTCCTTTAGATTTCTTGCCCTTTGAGGAGGAAGGTCTGGTTTTCAAATGCTTCCTCTTCTTACCTACTTGAACTTCTGATTCATCCATACTCTCCTTAAATTCGCTCGTTGGATCACTGTCAGAACCCTCATCCAAAGAAAAAACAAAGTCTGACCCATCCCCCTCAGACTTAGAAATAGATAGCTGTGGGCGGGCTATTTGGTTAGCCTTGAGGTGGTCATAAATAAGAACCATTAAGCCTTGATGCAGGGCAATGTCACCCATAGGGTTCTCTTTATAGGCCTTAATGGTGGCATTCATAGAACATAACAGAAAATATGGAATGTTAACCTTCTTGTCATGCCTAAAATGATTCATCAAAACAAAATGGTAATCATATACTTTAGTGAATCTACCATCCAAAGTAATATAGCACATTATAACAAAAAGGACCTCCCTCCATGGTTTAACAAAAGCCCTAGGGGAATAGTAAGTTTTACTTAGCTTCACCAGACATTTTTTCTCCTTTTCAGTTTTAGGATATCTTTCAATGGCCTCCTTGCTCACTTTTCTGTCTTTGTAGTAGTTGCTCCCTTCCCTTCGGAGACTCGTGGCCTGGGCAATAAAGTCTTCATCTATGACAACAGGCTGGTCTCACATCTTCAAAGTGCCCTTTTTCAAGTTCTTACAAAAGAAATTAGTGACTGTGGCATCCTGTCCATGGAGCCTCTCCATAAATTTTGAAAACCCTCCCTTCTGCAGAATGTTCCAGACTGCCTCCTTTTGCTTCCATTCCTTACAGCTGCTAGGTTAGTAGCAATGCCTATTTCCTCCCATATTTTCGCTATTCAGAGTTGAATGTCGAAACTTGCAGAGAGCTTTATACAGAGAGTTTCTCGGAGCTACCAAATTTACCCATAAAGCGTGGGAAGTGATAGATTGAGTGTTATAATAAATGGTGCTGACAATATTATAATTGCTCAAAGCACTCCTTTTAATCCATTTCATTATTGTTTTGTACATTAATGATCTTTGGGGTGCTATTGTATCGGTCCTTAAAAATGATTAATCTGACATCCTCTAGGAGGCCTTGTTCTCCCTTCCAAATAATCATTTCGTCTTGATTGACTGCCACATTGGCTACCCAGTCAGCAGAACCATTCGCTTCACGGTAGATATGAGATATGTAACTTTTCTCAAAAGTGTTAATGAGGTCTCTAGCAGCCTTTATAATGTTATTGATAGACCATTAGGGCTTAGAGGTCCCCTTGAGGAATTTGATGGTGTTGTTAGAGTCCCCTTCAATCCATATGTAGGGGAAATTCCATCCTTTTGCGAGGAGAATACCTTGGAGTGTTGCCATTGCTTCTGCCTTGTGGTTTGTTTGGCTTCCTATTGGAACAACAATCATTTCCTTACATATACCTTTGTCATCTCTAAGAATAGCTCCACATCCCATAGGGCCCAGATTACCTTTTGCAGCACCATCAAAATTGACTTTGAACCAACCATGAGGGGGAGTTTTCCATCTTGCTTCTAATCTTTTGTTTTGCTTGGGGTCAGAACTGCCAACATTCTTCAAATTCCAGGGAACTTAAAATGTGAGATTCCAATGGGTTGGTCGAAAAGCAGGGACCCCCAATGATCCCAATGTTCTCCACAATCACCCATTGTATTTTCTGGAACACAATATCCTGAGTAAGAGAAGTGACCCTAAAAATACGATTGTTTCTTTCTTTCCATAATCCCCACAGGATGTGAGGGAGAGATAGCTGCCACAGAGATCTCAAAAAGGAGTTAGACCAATGGTAATTCCAAGAGTAAAACAACTCACTGATAGTGTTAGGAAAGACCCAATCAATGCAAAAACTCTTAAGAAATCTTTCCCAGATAGAAGCAGAATAAGAACAGTGGATGGCCAGATGGTCCACTGACTCTTCCTCCTTAAGACACATAGAACATCTATTAGGAAAGGCAAATCCTCTACCCTTGAGGTTATCTAAGGTCAATATTTTATTTTGAAGAATAGTCCAATAGAAAAATTTGATTTTGGGGGTCAGACCCTTTAACCAAGCTTTAGACAAGAAAGGATTTTCAGAAGGGGCGGGGGAGAGAACACCATACATAGAAGAGACAGTGATATTACCTTTGGGTTCATATTTCCAAATGAGGGAGTCTTCCTCTTTATTCAACCAAGCCGAAGACAGATGATTTTTGAGCTTGATAAGGCTTGGGTGAATACTTTCTATGTTCTGCCATTTATTACCAGTCCAATACCCTTCAACTAAAGGACCAAAAGTTCTAATACAGGAGGAGGCATAAGGGGCCCATTCTGGGAAATCAGTCAAAGGTTTATCAAAAAGCTAGGGGTCTTCCCAGAAATTAACTTTCCTACCATTGCCTACTTTCCAAGTAACCCCTTTGGCAATGCTATCTCTTCACTTAGAGGCATGATTCTAGATATGGGACCCATTAATGCTGATTTTAGAATTGATAAAAGAGGAAAGAGAGGAGAACAGAAGAGAGTACTTACTTCGCCATATTTTACACCATTCACTATCTGAGTAGAACATTCTCCAAACCTGTTTAGACAGGAGAGCTTCATTTAAGATCTGGATTCTTCTCAGGCTTAGACCTCCTTTACTTTTCAGTTTGCATACCTGATCCCAAGCCACAAGAGACATTCTTTTCTTATCCTCAACCCTTGACCATATAAATTTTCTTTGAATTTTCTCGATTGCATCAACATACTTGACTGGAATTCTGAAAAGGCTTAGGGCTTAGATAGGTATGCTTTGAAGAGAAGCTTTAAGAAGTTGAAGCTTTCTAGCTTGACTTAAAAGGGCTCCTTTCCAACCAGCTAGCTTTTTATGAAATTTATCCACTAGAGAGCTCCAAAAAGAATCAAGAGGTGCAATGCCCAAGGGGAGGCCAAGATAAGTGGCAGGAAGATCAACAATTCAACATTCTAGGGTTTTGCTAATTCTATATTGTCTTCTCTCTGGTGTATTGATGAAAAAACTTCCCTTTTGACCTAATTAATGAGCTGACCAGATGCAGAGGCAAACTTACAAAGAGTGTCCTTCAGGGTTCTAGCTTCTGAGATACTTGATTCCCCCATGACAATGGTATCATCCACAAACTATTGGTGAGAGCAGATAAGATCAGCTGAAGAAGGTTGGAGTCCCTTAAAAGATCCTCGCATAACCATATTTTCCATAGACCTACCAAAACATTCAGCCATAATAATGAAGAGGATAGGGGAAATGGGATCCCCTTGCCTTAGTCCTCTAGACGCTTGGAAGAAGGGGGATGGGGAACCATTGACAAGAAAAACAAAAGAGGCTGAGGTAATAAGCTGAATGAAGAGGTCAACACATTTGGTGGAAAAACCATAAGCCACAAGAACCTTCACAAGAAAAGAACAATCAAACCGGTCATAGGACTTAGAGAGATCAAGCTTGAGGATGAGACCCTGTTTCTTAGCCCTAACAAGAGAATGAATATTCTCATGGACAGTAATAATGGAGTTGAGAATTTGTCTTCCTGGGACAAAACCGTTTTGCTGATGATTAATCAGAGAAGGAAGGACAGTCAGGATTTTGGTGGTAAGAACCTTGGAGATAATCTTATAAAAAGAATTGCATAAGATGATTGGTCTGAACTTGTCCATGGAGTTAGCACCTTGGGTTTTGAGAATAAGTGCAATGAAGTGCCATTAATTTCTTTCAAAATTATTCTAGCCCCAAAAAATTCCTTGACCCCATTGGAAACATCTTTCCCTACAATGTCCCATAAATCTTGGAAAAAGAACATGGGGAAGCCATTAGGACCGGGGGCTTTGTTACCATCAAGAGAAAAAATAGCATTTTTGATTTCCAAGATCGAAAGAATTGAAGAAAGGGAGGCATTCATCTGCTCATCAATGAGACAAGGAATATTTTGAAGAAAATAAGATTGGGCATCAGCATCCAACCTGTGATCCCTCCTCAGAAGTTCTGAGAAGTACCTTTTGGTCTCTTTCCTTATCTCTTCCTCCTTGACCAGTTCCCGATTGTCCACTACCAATTTTGTAATCCTATTTGCCGCTTTATGTTTGATCGTCGACATATGAAAATATATTGTATTCCTATCCCCTTCCTTTAGCCAAATGCATCTTGACCTTTGCTTCCAAAAAGTTTCCTCTTTAGCAATGATTTCAAGGTATTTTTTAAGGTTCTCATTTTCTTCAGCTATAGAAACAATACTAAAACCATCCTTCTGAATTTGGTCTTATATTTTCTTAAGGTCATCCTAGACTTTACCTTTGGCCTCAAAAATGTTCCCAAAGCTAGATTTATTCTAGAGTCTTATATTGTCCTTAACACTTTTGAGTTTCTTTACAACTCTGTACATAGCAGTTCCCTCTACTTGGATACTCCACCATTTCTAAATATTATGATTGATATAAGGGTGATGAGTCCACATTTTTTCAAATCTGAAAGGAAAATGTCTTCTTCTATTAATTGGGTCAGCAATGAAGGTGATGGGAAAATGATCTGACCCAACCCGGATGTGGGCAGACAAGGAGCAGAAGTAATGTCTATACCATTCATAAAAAATAAGAGCCCTGTCAAGGAGAACTTGGATAAGATCATTACCAGTTCTCCTATTAGTCCATGTGTAATTTCATCCCTGTATCTCCACATCGTTGAGAGCCTGTGTATTTATGAAGTCCATAAGGGCCAACCTACTTTCCAACTGAGAGGGGCTTCCACCAAATTTTTCCTCCTCTCTCAAAGGAGTATTAAAGTCTCCCATGACCAGCCAACTAAGATTCTTGAAGCTGTCCCTAGTTTTTATAAAAAATTTCTAGAAGGAGTTTCTAGCTTTCAAGGTGTTGGTTGCATAAATGTTGGTGAGGACCCATGATGTTCCATATTTTAAATGCTCAAATATAATGCAAGAGAAATTATTTTCTTGGATAAGAATATGGCCTTTGAAACTATTAAGATTCCAAATGGTAGCTATGCCTCCCGAAGCACCTTCCGAGCTACCACCACTGATAGTCCCAATTTTAAAAAAATTCAAAGATTCCACTTTTTCTCTACTCATTTTGGTCTCTTGAATTAGAAAAACATCAGGTTTACTATCCCTTATCATATTTCTAATAATATCGTGTTTATGAGGATTATTAAGTCCCCTATTATTCCAAGAGATAATCTTCATAGTTACTTACCGATTCCTAACTCCTTAAGAGTCTTCTAAGTCCCATCTACAATGTTCTTACTGGCCTCCTTATCTCTGACTTTATGGTTAGAAGGTCGACGTGGGGAAGAGGAGATATACCCAACATCTACTTGAGCTATTCTGCTGGATTTCCTTAGTTGAGAAACCGAGGGAGTGGATCCTTTCTTGTTCCTATATTTTGTTATTTTCCAGTCAGCTTCTTTCTCGAGAACCGCTTTTGGATTAATGAGGATTCTGGATATTTCATCCTCATTTCCCCAATTGGGGAATCTAGAATCATGTGAAGCACTGTTTACTGTTTTTGAGTTTTGATCTGAGTCTGAAAGGTTCATACCCAGTATTGCACATTTTTGTGCTTCTTGCATTTCAGAGCTTATCATGAGCGGGGAAGAGTCAGTCTCTTCTTCTTGGGAGCCAGAGATCTCCCATTCCTCAGGTTGTTCCTCTTTCTTTTGCATTTCCTTACCAGCATAAGTATCAGCGATTACCACTTCAGCTGTGTCTTTTGAAGATTCAGTCTATTCTTTCAATTCCTCTATTCAGATCTGCTCTGTCACAGGGTTGTTAACTTTGGTTGACTCATTTCTCAAAACTTCCTAGGTTGGGGGATTGGAGACAGAAGTTGAGGATACCACTTCCTTATTTTTTCCCAAGGGTTCAAAACAATTGTTGTCAGTAAAGTCAGCTTCCTTATTTTCTGAGTTTTTAACTTGCCATACCTTTTTTCTGGAACCTTTTTACTTTCAACTAGGGGTTTAGCTTGCTTGAGCTCTCCTTTAGGCTTGATAGGACAAGATTTTGCCCAGTGACCTACTTTCTTGCAATGGAAGCAGACAAAGGGGATAGATTCATATTCTATTTGTTTTTTCCATGTCCCCAACTTTGACATTATATCTATCTATTCTGGCATGTCTGCATCATGGGCTATCCCTACATAAAACCTAGCATGAGTGAGTCTCCTTTTTGAAGTTGTGACTGGGTCTATAGAGAGGAGTTTGCCAAAGGAGATTGCTATTCCTGAGAAGATGCTTTCTGCCCAATATTCAAGATGCAGGTCTGGTAACTTTACCCAAACTAGAACTTGTGCCAAAAGAGAGTCATTCATGTTCAGATTCGGATGCCATTTCCGAAGAATCAAGGTTGTCTTTCCTACCATCCAGGGACTACCACAAAGTATCCTTAATTTGTCTTCTTCACACGAGAAAGTAAAAGACAAGAGGCCTTTAGGCAAAGCTGATATTTCAATGTTACCCTTCAGAGTCCATTTTTCGTTTGACATAATCCCTAACAGCTTTGATGTTTGGACACAAACCCATAAATTTGCCTACCAGGGAGTTCGACATACTGTTTATATTATGATCCAGAACCAGATCATGGATAGAGATAGCAAACTTTCCACCAGTTGGATCAGAAATATTCTTGACAGGAGGTAAAGAGGATTTACCAGATGGTTTTGTTCCAAAAAGGGATGAGCATTTTCTAGATTCTTTTCCGTTCTCCAAGGTCTCTTCACGTGGGCTGGACCCCCCGCTGGACCCCTCCCCCAAAAACCCAGAACCCACTTTATTCTCTGGCAGAGTACCACCAGTCTGCAGAATGTCAATAGCCTTCGGAGTGTCCGGAGGCTTGTGCTTCTCTCCCATAGGACCAACTCCTTCATTCTGGCCGCTCCCACCATTGGAACTAGATTTCCTGCCCTTCAGAGAATTAGAATTTTTAATTCTCCCATTGTCGCTTCCTACTCCTCCCAGCTGCATCTTGATTTTTTTCGTGGACCTCCCCTAGTTAGTCATCTTGATAGTCTACTGATGTTGTGCATTCAAAGAAAAGTGATATGTACCACATTCAAGATACACTAATCACTTATCCTCCCATAATTTATCATATATATAACTTACTGTTCTAGTTGCCCTTAACATCTCCCCATACCTGAGATATCTTTTGTTTTCTCCTTTGTCAAACTTGTCACAATATAATTTTCTTATTTTTTCATCTTTGGCAAACTATTGTAAGTGTCACTTGTGACAAATATCAGAACCACCCTAGTGGTTTCATTTTTAGTATGATAGTCTCAAGAATGCCATAGTGGTTTCAAACCCACCTTTCTATTAAAGATGATAGTTTCATATGATTTTATTGACAAAAAGAGAATTTTGAGTAAGTCATCTTCCCAATCCATTTTGTAACATCTTTCAGACCTAGAACTTATTTTAATGACCCTTTTCCAACCCTCACACCTCATAAGTTTTTTTTTATTTTTTTTACCTCATTTGTACTCTCAACTCCTCTTTCAATTGCAAGCCAAAACTCTATCATTTCAAAACTACTCATTAAATTTCTTCCTTTTTCCTATAAAATTCAACAAGCTTCTTGTCATCCTAGCTTCCCCATGTGTGTGATTTGTGTGGCTTTTGTAGAAAACTAATGTTCTTGGTTGGGGGTAGAAAAATTATTAATGAATATTTTTATACCTTCAATATTATTAAACCTTATCTTTTTATTATTTTGAGTAAAACTATGAGTTGTTTTGATTTTAAGTGATCGTGTTCAAAACCTTGTGTTGATTCATAAGTCTTGTGCAAGATATTTGTATGTGCTTGAGAATGGTCTTCTTAGTTGTATATCCATTATCTTTTCTCTCTATATCTTGGGGATTTCTTATCGTGGTATATATCTATATGATGATGATACTCAAACAACAAATATTGTAGTACATTGAATCTACTTTCCAAACTACTAAAGTTTCTCAAAATTGGATAAGATTAAGGGGGTCAAATCCTTCACGCACAAAAAATAATCCCTAATTTTTCTGAAAAACATAACATAGTGTCTGGCGTGCGCATAAAAAAAGTCATAGATATATTTAGTATTTTGATAAATCCATTGGTAGAAAGATAGCTAATAGTGAGCACTAGAATTTGTGTATTTTTTTGTAATTTTTTATTGAGTATTTTTTAATGATTTTTTGAAATGGGTACATCCCGAAAATCAGGTACTTGTTCGTGCATGAAGCATAACTTGCACCAAAATAATCGAAAATATTTTTTTTTGTAAGTTTAAATAATCAAGTGCAATACGATAATATATAATTTTTTAAAAATTTGGATAAGTAAATCAAAAGTTATTAAAAAAATGGTACACATGTCTCTGAGAACTATGGAGACACCGGTAAAATAAATTCAAGATTAATATGTTAATGTTGTTCAAATTTAAAAAAAATTATATGGTTAGAAAGCTTAAGAGATGGGTGAAAATATGGTGGCAATTTTAGAAATACCCAGTTGATGAGGTGTAAACCTAGAATGATGACAAAGTTGAGAAACTAATTTGATAAAACAAAACACGTCAAAAAGGAGGGAAATGGAGAGAAATCAAACTTCCAACCCTTAGCCTTGTCATCCAAGCCTAATCACAAGCCTAAATGCACTAAACACGTACGTATGTCAACATAAAGACATCCTAATATATAGAAATACATATGTATGTATATAATATGTGTATGTATATATATATTATGTATGTGTATATATATGTATATATATATGTGTGTGTGTATATATATGTATATATATACATACATATATATACACACATATATATACATACACACACACATACATATATATATATACATGTATATATATATATACATACATACATACATATATATATATACATGTATATACATACATATATACATACATATATATATATACATACATATATACATATATATATATAATATGTATGTTTATGTATATAATATGTGTATGTGTATGTGTATGTGTATGTGTATAATATGTACATGTATAATATGTATATATATAATATGTATGTATATTTATATAAAATGTGTGTGTATGTATACATATATGTATGTAAAATACATGCATATATAGTCTCTCAATATCTTAGTACATTGTATTCATGTACCCTCTCTCTCCCTCTCTCTCTCTCTCTCTCTTAGGACCCTACATAGCCCCTAATGACATAATATGAGGTCCCTTAGCACACCATATGACCCATTAAGATCATATGATGTCCTAAGGGGTTAGATGATGTTCTAACACATGTGCAGCCCCATTAGGACCCCACATGACCCCCAATGACACCATATGACCCCTTAGGAGCATGTATGATATCCTAAGGGGTCATATGGTGTCATAAGGGGTCATATGGTGTCATAAGGGGTCATATGGTGTTGTAACACATGTGTGGCCCAATTAGGACCCCATGTGACCCCTTAGCACACCACATGACCCCTTAGGAGCATATAATGTCCTAAGGGGTCATATGGTGTCCTAGTGGGTCATATGGTGTTATAACACATGTGTGGCACCATTAGGAATCCACATGACCCCTAATGAAACCATACGACCCCTTAGCACACCATAAGACCCCTTAGAACCATATGATGTCCTAAGGGATCGTATGGTGTCCTAAGGGGTCATATGGTGTTCTAACACATGTGTAGATGGTCCATTAGGACCCCACAAGACCCCTAAGGACACCATATGACCCCTCAACATACCACATGACCCCTTAGGACCATATGATGTCCTAAGGGGTCGTATGGTGTCCTAAGGGGTCATATGGTGTTCTAACACACGTGTGGCCCCATTAGGACCTTGAAGACCCGTAACGACACTATACAACCCCTTAGCACACGACATGACCCCTTAGGACCACATGATACCTTAAGGGGTCATATGATGTTCTGACACATGTGTGGCCCCATTAGGACCCCACATGACCCCCAATGACACCATATGACCCCTTCGGACCATGTATGATATCCTAAGGGGTCATATGGTGCCGTAACACATGTGTGGCCCAATTAGGACCCTACATGACTCTTAATGACATCATGTGACCCCTTAGTACACCACATGACCCCTTAGAAGCATATGATGTCCTAAGGGGTCATATGGTGTCCTAGTGGGTCATATGGTGTTGTAACACGTGTGGCACCATTAGGACTCCACATGACCCCTAATGACACCATATGACCCCTTAGCACACCACATGACCCCTTAGGACCATATGATGTCCTAAGGGGTCGTATGGTGTACTAAGGGGTCATATGGTGTTCTAACACATGTGCAGACCCATTAGGACCCCACAAAACCCCTAATGACACCATATGACCCCTTAGGACCATATGATGTCCTAAGGGGTCGTATGGTGTCCTAAGGGGTCAAATGGTGTTCTAACACGTGTGGCCCCATTATGACCCCGAAGACCCGTAACGACACCATACAACCCCTTAGCACAAAACATGACCCCTTAGGACCATATGATATCTTAAGGGGTGGTATAAGGGGTGGTATGATATCCTAAGGGGTCATATGGTGTTCTAACACATTTGCAAACCCATTAGGACCCCACAAGACCCCTAATGACACCATATGACCCCTTAGCATACCACATGACCCCTTAGGACCATATGATGTCCTAAGGGGTTGTATGGTGTCCTAAGGGGCAATATGGTGTTCTAACACATGTGTGGACCCATTAGGACCCCAAAGACCTGTAACGACACCATACGACCCCTTAGCACATGACATGACCCCTTAGGACCATATGATATCTTAAGGGGTCATATGATGTCCTAAGGGGTCATATGATATTCTAACACATGTGCGGCCCCATTAGGACCCCACATGACCCCCAATGACACCATATGAGCCATGAGGACCATGTATGATATCATAAGGGGTCATATGGTATTGTAACACATGCGTGGACCAATTAGGACCCCATGTGACCCCTAACGACATCATGTGACCCCTTAGCACACCACATGACCCCTTAGGATCATATGATGCCCTAAAGGGTCATATGGTGTCCTAGTGGGTCATATGGTGTTGTAACACATGTGTGGCACCATTAGGACTCCACATGACCCCTAATGACACCATATGACCCCTTAGGACCATGTATGATATCCTAAGGGGTCATATGGTGTCGTAGGGGGTCATATGGTATCGTAGGGGGTCATATGGTGTTGTAACATATGTGTGGCCCAATTAAGACCCTACAAGACCCCTAACAACACCATATGACCCCTTAGCATACCACATGACCCCTTAGGACCATATGATGTCCTAAGGGGTTGTATGGTGTCCTAAGGGGTCATATGGTGTTCTAACACATGTGCAGCCCCATTAGGACCTCAAAGACCTGTAACGACACCATACGACCCCTTAGCACACGACATGACCCCTTAGGACCATATGGTATCTTAAGGGGTCATATGATGTCCTAAGGGGTAATATGGTGTTCTAACACATGTGCAAACCCATTAGGACCATGTATGATATCCCTCTCTCTCACCCTCTCTCTTTTCCTCTCCCTCCCTCCGCACTCTTTCTCTCTCCCTCCCCCTTCTATCTCCCTTCCTTCTCTCTCTCTCTCTCTCTCTCTCTCTCTCTCTCTCTCTCTCTCTCCCTCTCCCCACTCTTTCTCTTTATCTCCCTTTCCCTCACTCCCCCTACCATACCTCTCTCTCTCTCACCCTCTCTTTTTCTCTCCCTCCTCACTCTATCTCTCTCCCTCCCCCCTTCTATCTCCCTTCCTTTCCCATCCTCTCACTCTCCCTCTCCCTCCCTCTCTCTCTCTCCCTTCCCAACTCTATTTCCCTTTGCCTCTCTCTCTCTCTCTCTCCAATCTTTTGCTCTCCCTCCCTTCCCAACTCTCTCTCTCTCTCTCTCTCTCTCTCTCTCTCTCTCTCTCTCTCTCTCTCTCTCTCTCCCCTTACCATCCATAGAAAATAATCAATAAAATACATTAATTATGATATTATTCAAGTACATGATATTATTTTGATTATTTTCCTCCTTCAATTTTTTTTTTGTATGATTATATTTTATTTATTTTAAATTATTTTATATTATTTAAATTATTTTATATTTATTTATTTTAATTTTAATTTTATATTATTTAAATTTTATATTATTGTTAATTTTTATTTTTTTTTAATTTTTTTTTTTTTTTAAAGAGGGGGGCAGGGACCCCACATCGTCGTAGGGTTGTGGGACCCCCTCCCCAGATCCCTTGCAGGAGTGTGGTGGTTACCGCACTCCCGCAAGGGATTTGGGGAGTGGGGCCCATAGCCTTGCGGGGCTGCAATTTTTTAACATAAAAAGCGTGTACGGGTTTTTCAACATAAGAAGTCTGTACGAGTTTTTCAACATAAAAAGCGCATACGATTTATGGAATTATGAATGTTACCCTGTTGGGGTATTTTTAGGGAGCAATTACGCGTATGGGCTAACTAAACATAACCCGTATGCATTTCTTGCACATATTTTTATTTAGTCAATCACCTCAACGATCGCAAAACAAGTTTTTGAAGTCATTGAAGGCCTCACTGCAGCTGATACTGCAACTATGTGATAGTTTTATATGCCAAAGTAAGGGAAATTTTGTTTTGAATGATTTTAACTGATTGAATTACTTTTCTAATTAGTGCAAAATGATTCTATTTAGAAAAATAATTATTAACGATGGGAAAGAACAAGCGAGGAACAATCGAACAATGAAAGGTTGAAAAGGAAAGACAAAGGCAATGTATGAAGAAATTACGTGAACTAAGAACAATGGGACAAGAAGGTATGTCATCCACAACATCTCAATTAGATGTACCAAATGAACCTAATACAATTGAAGAAGAAATCACAATCAATAATCAAACAAACGATAAAGATGCACCAAAAATATTTGATTTATCGAATGAACCTAATGCAATTGAAGAAGAGACCACAATGAATAATCAATCAAATGATGAACATGCACCAGCTCAATTTGATGCAATGAATGTACCTAATGTACACAATGCACCAATGTTAACACCTCCTATAATTATTCGTAGGAAAACAAAGTATCTAATTTGGTAGACAGTTCAAATAACTGGAAGACAACTGAGAGGGGGGAGGGGGGTGAATCAGTTGTCTCCTGATTACCGGAACCTTAAGAATTTGAAATTTTATTATAGAAACACATAAGATCGATACCGGAATACATAAACCAATTATCGAAATAGAAGATATACCAATTAAGCACAAGCAACAACTAGAGAATAGTTACCATCCACATGACACCAAGATTTGTACGTGGAAAACCCGATAAAGAGAAAAAAACACGGTGGGAAGCCTACCCACAGTCAGATAAAACTTCTATAGTAAGTATGTGATTACAAATTGAGGGGTCTGCACTTGCAAGAAGGCCAACAACCTAGAACACACTGCTCATTACAAAAGGAGTCTCACTGACTACATAATAAATCCAGACTACAATCTGGAAGGAAGAATGAACTACAATAATAACATCTCCTATGCCTGAATACACTTTATTCAAGCTCAATACCAGAGGACTTAAACCTCTTGCATAAACCCAACTCGATCACCTATGATAGAATAAATCCTCTGGATGAATGATTATTACATTATTCACTTGCATACCATGACCTACAATCAGATCATACGCATATATATACAAACCCTAGACCTTAAACAATTAGGTCGGTCACCTAGACAATAAGACCTATTACATAATTATAAAACATGTTGGCCTGAGGCCAAACAAATATTATCCAGCCCATAAGTCATCCTAAAAAAACATGGAGAAGTTCCAACAACACGTTACATTAAGCCAGTTCATAACCTAGATAGCACCAGACCCAATTTAGGTCCACAAATGCTAAAACAATGATCCGAATCAGTCAAGGATCAAACACGATCACTATCAACATCCTGAATCCCTACTAGAAGCTGCACCATCAACATCTTGAATCCCTACTAGAAGTAATGAAGCTAGGATTTTTTTGGTGGATGGAAGGAAATTCCTTTATGGGATGAGACATGAGAGTGTGTGTTTTTCTTTAGTCCCTAAGAAGACTGAGGATCTAAAGCATGAAGAAGAAGTACAAGAGAAGATAAAAGAGTTGCTAACATAATATGGAGACATCATTTTAGATAATGTACCCGATGGATTATCGCCTGTGAGAAGTATCAATCATTGCATGGACTTGATTCCCCGAGCTACTTTGCCTAATAAAGCAACACACTGAAGGACACCAACAAAAAATGAGGAGTTGAATAGACAAGAGATGGAGTTGTTGAAGAAAGGTTTTATCTAAGAAAGTTTGAGCCCTTGTAGTTCCAACAGTATTAGCACCTAAGAAGAATGGAGAATGGAGGATGTGCATTGACTCTAGAGCAATAAACAAGATCAAAATGAAGTACACATTTCTCTTGCCTAATATGGATGACATAATGAATTGTTTGAGTGGAGCCAGATACTACACAAAGATAGACTTGAAAAGTGGATACCATCATATCAGAATTAGAGAAGGAGATAAGTGGAAGACAACATTTAAGATAAATGAAGGACTGTATGAATGGTTGGTGATTTCTTTTGGATTGGCTAATGCACCAAGTACTTTCATGAGGTTGATGAATGAGGTATTGAAGAAATTCTTGGGTAAGTTTGTTATTGTGTATTTAGATGACATCTTGTTTTTCAGTAAGACAAAGGAAGAACATATGTTGCATTTGAGACAAGTTTTGCAGAGGTTGAGAAAAGAGAAGTTGTTGATAAACATCAAGAAGTGTAGTTTCATGAAGGAAGATCTAGTCTATTTGGGATTTGTGATATATGTAGATGAATTGAATATGGATCTTGAAAAAATAAGAGCAATTTTTAAATGGCCTACACCGGAAAGCATTGGGGAGGTAACATCATTTCATGGATTGGCTAGTTTCTACCCGAAGTTCATTAGAAATTTCAGTTCAATTTGTAGTCCTATTTTTAGAAGCAATTAGGGGAGATAGGAAGGATTTCAAGTGGACATCTGGAGAAAATAAGAGTTATGATTTGTTGAAGCAGAAGGTGACAAAGAAGGCCGTGTTGGCTTTGCCAGATTTTAGCAAAGTATTTTAAGTGGATCGTTATGCAAGTGGGAATGCAATTGGAGTTGTGTTAAGTCAGGAAGGAAGACTGATAGCATATTTAAGTGAAAATTGAATGATGATAGAAGGAGATATTCATTGTATGATTAGGAGTTTTATGCCATAATTCAAGCATTGAAGAAGTGGACACATTATTCGTTGCCTAAGGAGTTTGTGTTGTATACCGATCATCAAGCTTTGTAGTACCTGAACAGTCAAGGTAAGATGAATCAGAGACACATGAGATGGGTGGAGTTCTTGCAAAGTTATATCTTTGTTTAGAAGCATAGGAGTATAAAGTCAAATAAAGTTGTTGATGCCTTGAGTAGAAGGAGGAAATTGCTAAAAGAGATGAGAGTGGAGATATTTAGTTTTGAGGAGTTGAAGAATTTGTATCAGGATGACCTCAATTTTGCAGAACCTTGGAAATTTTCTAGAGAACCAGTTGTGGTGGACAGGAGAAAGTGGCTAGATTACTTCATTCAAGATGAGATGTTCAAAGGAACTTAGTTGTGTATACCTAGGAGCTCTATGGGGGAGAATATGATAAAACAAAAGCATAGTGGAGGATTAGCTGGACACTTTGGTGTTGAAAAGATAGTAGCCTTGGTTAGTGAGAATTACTTTTGTCCTTAGATTCATAAGGATGTCAAGATATTTGTGTAGAGTTGTAGAATTTGTCAACTTGCAATAGGTAGCAGTCAGAATATTGGATTGTTTAAGCCTTTGACAGTTCCGGAGAGACCTTGGGAGGACATAATCATGGATTTTATACTTAAATTGCCTAAGACATGGAGAGAAAATGATTCTATATTTGTGGTGGTGGATAGATTCTCAAAGATGGAACATCTCATACCCTGTAAGAAGACAAAAATGTCATGCATATAGCTAAACTGTTTTTCAAAGATGTGGTGAGACTACATGGATTACCTAAGTGCATAGTTTCTGATAGAGACACTAAATTTGTTGGATATTTTTGGACACTTTGGAAGAAGATGAAGACATATTTGAAATTTAGTTCTACTTTTCACCCACAGACTGATGGACAGACAGGGGTAGAAAATAGGAGTTTGGGAAATTTGTTGAGATGTTTAGTTGGAGAGAAAACTGGAAGTTGGGACCTGATCCTTGCACAAGCAGAGTTTGCCTACAATATTTCAGTGAACATAAGTACCAGAAGACCACCCTTTGAGGTTGTTACCGAAATACACTCTAGAGGCATATAAGAGCTGAGAGACATCAATAATGAAGATAAAAGGAGTGCAAAAGTGAAAGAATTTGTAGAACATATGAAGATAGGATATACTCAGGTTAAGAAGCATTTGGAGGACATGAACAGTAAATATAAGGAGAAAGTAGATGAAAAGAGGAGACACAAGGAATTTGAAGTTGGAGATGAAGTGATGGTGTATCTGAGAAAAGAAAGATTTCTAGTTGGTACCTACAATGAGTTGAAGATGACGAAGTTTGGACCTTGTAAGATCTTGAAGAAATGTACTTTCAGAAATGCATATGAAGTGGAGTTACCGAATACTTTGGGTATTTCACCTATATTCAATATTGCAGACCTTCATCAATATCATGAGGCAAAATTTAGTGAATACAATGCTGTATATTTGGAGAAGTAGATGTCCTAGAGGGTACCAGACTATATTGAAGATATTTTGGATAGTAGAATTGGGCACAACACTCGAGGCAAACAATATAAAGAGTATCTGGTGTAGTGGAAGGGAAGACCAGTTGACGACTCATCATGGATTTCTCAGGTAGAGGAAGACTGTCTTGGTTTTCCTTTTCCCCTGCAAAGTGAGGGAATCATTTTTTTTCATCAACCCTAGATGTCTGATGTAGGAGCATACCTGGTTCTTCGCAATCTTGCATCAACCAAAACAAATTTCTTTCTATTTTGCTTTCTATTTTGTAGTTTCAATATTTCTTTTTGCATTTATTTGCATTTGCATGCTGGACCTTGTGGAGTTGGATTTTTCTTGTGGACATGTTCACATACCTTATCCTAGGTCTGTGAGACGTTTGGATCTTTGGAAAGTTATCGCTTCCTGAATCTGGGATAATTTTCTAGCTCAGAGCACTGGAATTGCTTGGACCTATTTTGCTAATGGAGAATCTTGTAGATCTTTCCCGTAGCTTGTAGAGACTAATTTAATTGCTTCCAACATTCCTTGTCTTGTGGCCGACCTTCCCTTCGGGTCCACACATCATTCTATGTTGTTTCCGAAGTGATTCCTTTGGCAGAGGCCGACCTAGTTGTTTTACATGTTACATCTTCTTCATCAATATTTTTTCCATCTTGGATCGACACAGATCATCCTTGAGCTATGAATATCATATAAATCAATGCAATTAAGCAGATAGATAGAATTTTGGCAAGTAAAATAGAGATAGAAGATCTGGAGTTGGCTCACATTCTCGCTTGAGCTCGGATACTGTATTTGAGCATGTTATAATCAGGCCTATGTGCCGAATCTAGTAAGCCTGCATGTTGTCACCGAGTTGTATTTGAATTCTTGATATAATATAATTTTGATTCTACGTTGTCTCCATCGCGTTGAGTTTGTGTATACACATAAAAATTGGCTATGAGCAATTAAATAAATATTTTATAGTTATTTAATAATTATTTTTCTATTAAATAGTTAATTTGAAAAGATTAATTTATTTTTTGTAGCTTTCTATTAATTAATATTTTATTAATTAATTCATTTATCCTATTCCTCTAGTTAATTAAATATCTAATATTTAATTATCTCCTCCAAACAATCAAATATCTAATATTTAATGGTTATTCTCCTATTCTATAGTCTCAAATATTAAATAATTCTCAAAATTATTTAATCCCTTTTCCAACTCACCCTCCATCTCCACTTCATTTTCCCTTTGCCAACTCATCAAACATGTCGCTAAGGAAATTAATATTTCTTAAATATTAATTCATCATTTATCTTCAACCTCTAAACTTAATGAATATTGTGTACGTACACA
The DNA here is from genome assembly GCF_030272615.1 of Cryptomeria japonica. Taxonomy (NCBI): domain Eukaryota; kingdom Viridiplantae; phylum Streptophyta; class Pinopsida; order Cupressales; family Cupressaceae; genus Cryptomeria; species Cryptomeria japonica. The sequence goes on from NC_081407.1 coordinate 522,904,345, forward strand.
TATTTCATAACCATTTCCTATATTCTCTCCAACACCCCCTACATCTTAGGAAGGACTTGAGTCCACTTGTCCTCTCATGCCTAAATTTCCTCCAACCATCCCTAGATTCCCTCACTCAACAACCCAGTCAAGGTGAGATGAGTGACACTTATCTTCTCCTTCCCCCTTTCTCTCAACCTTCATCTTTTCTCATACCCATTCAAATCTACAGATCTAATCAGGACCGTTGATCTGAGCCACATCATCTAATCCTCTCAAGGTCTATAAAATCAAGAGCTTCAGTTGAGAGAGAGTTAGTCTTCAAATTAATCATATGCATCCGTGAGTTTTTGAAGCAAATAGCAAATAGCAATAGCAATTATCATATAGCATAATCATTTTAGCATAATCATGTAGTATTTGCATATCATAGTATCAGTTAACTACAAGTTATCAGTCCATTCTTCATATGCCATCTTGGAAGCCATCAGTGCATTGTCTGAGAGCACACCATCTGCAACGAGGAACAGTGGAGTTAGGACACAATGAGACATAAGCCATGAATGTAATATTAGTATTTTATTTTATATGTACTTCATGTAGTTTCATTGGTTGAGTTTGGATTTCCTGTAGTATTTCCATTTGTATTTTGTGAAACTAACTTATTGCAGGTAACATTCTGAGGATGTAATTCAAGTCGACACATTTTTGGCACCCACCATGGGGCTCATAGACCTCGCATATACCTTTAAAATTCTCGCAAATAATAAAATTAACGCATTTGTAATGCAGATTCATGCATGTGTGAATTTTGACAGTGCTTTTGTTCCGCAAGTTAGCGCATTTGCCTTCTAGGTTAGCGCATTTGCACCATAAGTTAGCACATGAGCATTTTAGGTTAGTGCTTTTGTCTTAAAGTCTGTGCATTTGCATTACAGGTTCATGCATTTGTGTCCTAGGTTAGCACATTTGTCAAAGAAATCACGCTTTTGTATCTACAAAGTAGCACTTTTGTAGTCTAGGTTAGCGCTTTTGACCTGCTGGTTAGTGCTTTTGAGCAAAAAGGTAGTGCATGTGTTAGATTAGCGCTACTGTTTACAAACTGACAAAAATTTCTTGCAGGTCCAAATGTCCAAGAAATCAAATTTTTTAGATTACTAACATGCATGTGAAGGATGGTATTTAAGGCAAATTTTATGCATTTCATCATCTAGTTAATTAAAAGCCTTGTTTTGGGAAGTAGCATATCATATCTTGTTCATCTAGTTTAACTAAGAGGATGAATTGACAGCATGCAACTTGCATTTTTAGTATTTTCTCTAAAATAGTCTCACATAGACTTTTAAAAGGGCTAAAATAAACATCATGCTTGTTGGAGCAACATCTCCAAATAGAACTTAGCCAACAATTGCTTTGAAAAGATTAAAAAGAACACTTATATTCCATGTCCTGAAAGTGGTAGGTATATGTCTCCCCTTAATTGGGTGACCAAAAAGCCAAACCCACTCTTTTACGCTTTCTTTACTTTCAAGAAATTAAATCCTTTAGAGGGCCTGCCTTCCTGAGATGCCTTGAGGGGGCCAGTGAGAGGGGAATGACCTAAAGTGGAAATAGGCTAATACCGAGTCCTTCCAATCCACTATAAATAAATCATGTTTGTGACGAAAGTCCCAAACAACATGTATTGATAAGTTCATACCAACACTATGTTTCCCCATAAACCCTATGGAGCGTAACCTCTATAGGCTGGGAACCTTCTGCATTTACAGAGCTGAAAGTGCCGCATGTATGACCACATTACTGGAAGCCTTTACTAAAAACCACTTGTACTAGTTGCCAAAATCCTTCTAGTTGTTGGCGCAGGAGGTCGGACCTCTGAAGCGGTTCACATACATACGGTTCCTAGTAGAGATATAAAGTTTTCCATGGGGAGTTTTCATGGAAACTGGTGCTTGGCTTCCCTGAAGAAGTGAGTGCTGAGGGTGGAGCCAGTGGGGTCAAGCATCTAAATATCCGCTTTGAATCGCGTAGCCTCGGGGGAAATCCCACGCGAGATTCAACAACTATTGTCTCAGCCTGCCATAGGGATTGTACTTGCTTTTGCATTTTGTTTATTAAATGTTGTGTCTTTTATGTCTGTAACATGTTCCAAATGGTCAAAAATTGAAGAAAATTATCATCTACAAGAGAGAAAAAATCCAACAAATTATTGAAAAAGTGTGATCAAAAGGGTAATACAAAAATCTTTCCAACACTTGAAACACCAGATCAAAATCAAAGTGTCAAAACATCAATATCAAAATAATTCTTGAAGTAGATTTGTCTCTAAACCATCACGTATTTTCAAACTAGCTCAAACAACTAGGTCACTAATCTAACAGGTTATTCCCAAAAGGTTCTATAAACATGAACAATCAACAAGCTATTGATTCAAACATCTTAAGTGCAAAAAAAATTGACATCCTTGTCAAGTTTCTCATTAGGATAATCAAATCCTCTATCACGAAGCTTGATCAATCTATACTAGGTTCCTAATCTTGGATATATCTTTCCTATTTTGAACCTAGGTTATATCGAAACCAGAATTGCACCAACATTGGAATCAAACAAACTTGTGAATTGCCAAATGCTTATATGACTTTTAAGTATCACCTAAAGAAAAGAAAACCCAGTTATAAAGCTACTTAGAAAAGGATAAGATTCTTGTATATCAATCGCAAGATCTTATTGAAACATAGGACATTCCTACACCGTTTTCATCACTACCTATGTGGCTCTAGTACAGAATTTGATGGTGAAATTTTGCAAAGACGTGCTTTTCAACAAAGAGATGCTTTATCCCAATGAACAAACAATAGTGGTAAAATCAACAAGGCATATCTTCCTAAACCAATAATCACCTATTGAATTTGTCCTTTGGAACTTTCAACAACTTTGAAATAATCACATGCTAGTTTGGACTAGAGCCCAACACGAACAACTTAGAAAACAACAACAAATGGAGGAAGAAGATAATCCCGTATTCCAAACTTTTTGATTTATCGTTGTTGACAAAGAAGCAGTCAATAGCACCATTAGAGACCTTGAGCAAGATTTCAAATTTGATAGGCTAATGGAAAAATTGTTGGCAAAACAAAAAGAAAAATATCTCTTGATGTTGGCAAAATCTGGAGCTAAACTACCACAAGACTTTAACATAGAAAGCTTGAAACAAGATGCGGAGGCAAGTAACACCCAAAACATAGATGAGCCAAATAATGAAGATGTGAACAAAGAAAGCAATGAAGAAACAAGGAAAGAAATGGATGACAAAAGAAAAGAGCGTAGTGAGAAGAAAACTCACAAAGAAACAAGGAGAAACTATGTGGATAATCCATTATCAAACCTTACTCAACAAATAAAAACTCTATAATAATAGATACAAGACATGCAAAATGGGAAAAGCTCCAAGAATTATTCATTAGAAGATATATGCCCATATCTGTTCGATAAAAATCTGAATATGATACCATTTCCGCAACATTGCGAGATTCCTAAATATGACAAATACGATGGAAAATCTGATCCTCAAGATCACATTAGGGAGTTTTGTACTATGAGCATGAAATTTGCTCATGATGAAACTTACCTTATGCATCTTTTTCCTAGGAGTTTAAATGGACAATCAATGGAGTGGTTTTCAAGATTACCATCCAGAATCAAATCCTTTGAAGAACTTGTGAACAGGTTTATTTCACAATACTCCTACAATATAAGTAATGAAATAACAATGCAGGATCTCTGCAATGTTAAACAAAAGAATGGTGAATCCTTTATGATTTTATTACAATGATGGAAACACATGTTTAATAGGTATCCTCAAGATATACCTGATCAAGAAAAAATGGACATATTCATTGATAATCTTATTAGTGAAATGAGTTATCGACTAAGGATGCAATGTCCTCCCTCTTTTGCCAAAATGATTGAGAATGGTTTGAAAATAGAGAATGCAATGGTAAAGAAAGGAGAGCTAAAACTTTACAATAATTCATACCACAACAACAACAACAATGACAAACCCAAGTTCTGGTCAAAAATAGGAATGCCATCAATGAAGGGAATGACGATAATAGTACTACAAAACAACAACAACCAATTTTTAATCTATCAAGTCAAAACCCAAGCAATAACAATCCAGAAAACCATAAAGCTAAGTCCTTTTTCTCCAATCCTAGGAGGAAATTCACAAACATTGGAGAATCTTTGGAATCAGCTCTAAAAACTCTACTTGCCAACAAATTGATTGTTTTACCAGAAGCAAGAAGTTATGAACCACCAGTCAAGCCCAATTGGTGGAATGACAATCTTTTTTGCAATTATCATTGGAATAAAGGACACCTAACAAATGATTGTCAGAGATTGAAACACCTTATCCAAGATCTAATCGATAAAGGAACCATCATAGTAGATAGCCATAAGACAAACAAATCACACTTGGCTTTCAAAACTCCACTCCCAAATTATGAGAAAGGTGAATCGTCCCAATTAAAAGATGACAAAGGAAAAGCCAAAGTGAATTACACTTATACAAATATGATCATTGTTAACGAAACTCCATCTTTAGAACCAATCAATGTTATCACGAGAAGCAAAGCAAAGGTTACCTTTCCAGGTATAGCAAAAGACTCAACATCCACATCACAACAATACAATTTAGTAGAGCAATTACAAAGAATACCCGCTCAAATATCAATTCTGGAAATTCTCAAGATTTCACCTATGCATAAGGAAATTTTGGAGAAAGCGTTAGTGGAAACAACAATTTCAAAAGATTTGGATGTAGATCAGTTCCAAAACATGGTAGGACACCTTGTAGCTCCTCATTGCTTATGATTTTCTGAAAATGATGACACATCCTTACAACATCCTCACAATGCTCCCTTACATGTTGAAGTCTCCATTAATAAAACTCGTGTTAAACGTGTACTCATAGATGGAGGAGCGGGCTTAAACATTTGTGCATTAATTTTGATAAAAGCTTTAGTATATTCAGAAAATGCAGTAGACCCAAAAAAGAAAATAACCATCAAGGCTTATGATGAAGCAAAACGTTCTTCTAAAGGAACTGTTGTGATACTAATAAGGATAGGACCTGTGGAAAGGGATACATTGTGTCACTTTTTAGATTTGAACCTATCTTACAACATTCTTCTAGGGAGACCATGGATTCACAAGATGCAAGCAGTTCCTTCTACATATCATCAATGTGTGAAATTTCCTCATGAAGGAAAATAAATCACTATAATTGTAGATTCTAGTAAATATTACAATAATTTGAAGCCAACACAAGATACAAGAGTTCCACATAATAGAGAATCAGTATATCCTACCAAAGAAATTCAAGCAAAGTTATGGGAAACTTTTGAAGAAAAGCTCAAATTAAATGATGAAGGAATGGGAAAGTATTCTTTGCAAAATTTTCCACTTTCCCCTAAGTCATATGGAAAGCCTATAGATATTCAATCAAAGACATCAGGAAAATCAAAACATATGTTTAAAGAAACTTTTGTTAGTGCTAGAACTCTTGAAGAGGAAAATGAAGACAAAGACATTCTTGGTTGGTTGTACATGGATGAAGATAAAACTATAGCAATAGCAACAAAAGTCAATATTCCCATAAAATAATATGGCAAAGGATATAAAATCATGCAAAAGATGGGATATGAAGGAAAAGGACCAATTGGTAAGCAACACCAAGGTATTTCAAAACCTATTTGTCCACACTCACAATCCATAGAAGATAATCCGGTTTGGGATATCTAAAATTAAATCAAAAGCAACATAATCATCAACAACAAAAGTGGAGAAAGAAATCAGTTTCTAAAGAAGAAAATTGGCAAGAAAAGCTACATCAAGTGGCCAAAACAGTAACCAATAAATAAAAGGAGCAAGACGAACATAAAAAGAAAGAAGAGGAGATTGCCATCAAAGGTGAAGAAAAATCTTGTCAAACAAAAGCAAAATCTGAACAAGATATTCCAAAAGCAGTAAAAATAGAGATGACAGAAATCAGAGAACTTTTTGTACCATATGACATTCCAGTATGGTATAGTGGAGTAATCTTAGATCAGGATTCGGAAACAGATTCCAATGAATATGAATGGGGTCCAGATTTCTTATCTACTACATCAAGTTAGGAACACAATTAAGATCAAGTAGGTATCATGAAAGAATACTTGTCTATTGTAGAACAAAAGATGAAGTTAGAAAGAAGGCAAGAAAAACTCAGACATCAGAGAAAAGAGGCGCATGTAAAAAGGAAAGGAAATGACAAAGACAAAGAAGTAATGCCACAAGAAGTACAAACAAGGATAGATCAAGCATCTGAAAATACAAGATTTTCATCAAAAGAGGAACAAGATGTATCCAGATGTGGCAAAACCCTAGAAGAACTAAGAGATAGTCAAGTTGGATTGACTATTAGTCCAAAAGAAGTTGAGTTTGAAAGGAGACAAAATCTATTAAAAGAATCTTCTTTATCATGTGCATAAATATGTCGACTTCTAAATGCAAATGAGGTCAATCAAGAAGGAATCTGCAGTATTAAAGATGTGCATGTGGATATAATCCATTCATTTAAGGGGCAAACATCAGTTGAAGAGCCACTTGAGTGTGAACTACACAATGCTAATATTAATTTTGTTAAGACTACTTCAGAAACGCTTGAGAAAGACAATTCTCAAAAACATTTAATCTATGATAGTACCTATTATACGCCAAGCTATGATCATTATGTCATGAATGTTGAAACACCTAATGATGAAAATGATTATGATTTACCCCTTCTTCATCCTGAATTAATTGATTGGGATAATTTAGATAACCCCGATCTGAATGTCTTTTCCAATGATCATGACTTAGCCATGTACCTTAATGCTATTGAACCCATCCCACGTAAGATATCTTCCATTATAGAATCAAGTGATGTTTCTCATAGTCAAGAAAATGCCAAACTTTCCAGTCGCAAAAATGAAATAAAACAAGGAAAGAGACCTATTGTTGAAAACCATTTCATGGCAACATTAGATCAATCAAAAGAGAAAAAAAAGGATGTATCTGATGGTGAAAACCTCCTTGAGGCGCCAGAAGATGGAAAGTTTGACATTCTTCCTGCATACTTTCAGGAGAGATCTGATATCCTGATAGAACCAACAGAAGTAGTAAACATTGGTACATCAAAGGATCCTAAAATACTTCATTTTGCTGCCTCATTGTAAGAAAAAGAGAGGAAAGAATACATGGAATTCTTATGCAAAGACAAATAAATTTTTCTTGGTCTTATGCAGATATGCCAGGACATAATCCTGATCTTATCATGCATCATCTTAATATGGATTTAAAGAAAAACCCGTTAAGCAGAAGCTAAGAAAGATGCATCCGCACATTGCTCTTCTTGTAAAAACTAAGCTGAAGAAACTATTAGAAGTAGGTTTCATAAGACCAGTTGCTTATCCAGAATGGGTTTCAAGTATTGTACCAGTATCAAAGCCAGATAAGAGCATAAGGGTCTATATAGATTTCAGAGATCTGAATAAAGCATGTCCAGAAGATGATTTTTCACTACCAAACATTGATATCATAGTGGACTTGTCATGCCCAAACTTTTGGGCACGAACGGAATAATTTTTTTTTTAAAATACTCTACTAAGTAGGATTAACTTAATTAAAATAATGCATCTTGGTTTGGTCTTAACTACATTTGTGTGATTCAGGCAATTAAATTCATTTAGGGATAAAGTTAACTAAGTCTTCAACGAGCGAATATTTCTCCAAAGAGGTTATCACTAAATCTCCATTAAAATTTAATTAAAATCTCAAACATGATGATAAATCTCAAACTTAAATGATTCCAAATTTATCTTATGGTTCTTAGCCACCTAGGGTCTAAATTTAATTGTCCTATTATTAAAACACCTTATTAAAATAAAATCCCCATGAATTAAAAATACTTTATAATCTTAGACTTAAATGGCCCTCTTGGCCCTACAACTAATATTGTGTTTTTTTTTTTTTTTGAGTCTAATCCACCAAGTATAAAAATCTTCTTATAAAATTTCTGCTACATTTGAACAATATTTAAAAAAAATGCAAAACTTAATTTTTCAACTAACAATTTTAATTCCAAATAAATACTAAAATTAATCTATATATATATATATATATATATATTTACTTATGAATTTTATACAATAGTTTATAATTGTATTCTAAGGAAGGGGTGGAGCTTTTAAATTTGTTATATTAAGTTGTCCTTAAAAATAATTCCCACCACTCATCTACTCTCTTTTTTTTTAAAAGAAACTAAACATGTCTGCCCTAACCTGAAAATAGGGTTAGGGCTTGTGTGAGAAAACATCATTCTCATATTTCTTTATTTCTTTTGAGTGTGCGAGCTGTGTGTGTTTTTTTTTTTTTTGTTTGTGAGTGGTGTGTGTGCAGGTTCGCACGCAGCGGCCCGAAATCGACCCTTGGCCGGGCCGAAGAGAGGAGGGCGGAGAGAGGAGGAGCCGAGCGGAGTAAACCAAAAACCCGAGCGCCGTTCTTTTTTTGTTGTTACCGCGGCGTGGGGAGGGAGGCAGGTGGGGCTCCACGGACTACGGACGGCGCCGCCCGCAGGCTGCGGACGTCGCCACCGTAGGCTGCGGGTTCCGCAGTCTATGGACGGCGACGCCCATAGTCTGCGGCACTGCAGGCTGCAGGCGCCGCCGCCCAAGGCCGCGCCTTCCGCCGTTTCAAAGCATAGTTTTTTTTTTTTATTAAACGTTTTTATTTGTTTTAAAACAAAGTTAAAACATTCGAAAATTTATAATATGGTTTTTTTTTTTCTCTTCTGTTTACATCTATTTATATACATATATATATATATATATAAATATATGTATATATATATATATATATATACTTATATGTATATATATATTTTGGTAAAAAAAAGTTACATATAGATTTATTTCTGAAACTGGGCAGATTTCTCATAAAAAGAATATATATATATATATATATATATATAGAAAGACTTAGCATAATATCAGTTTTCTCCTTTTTTATTTTATTTTGTAGTAATATAAGATCTGTAAATGTATCATTTTTTTTTAAAGGAACAAATTTTTTCACACTAATATATATGTATATATATATTTATATTTATATATATATATATATATATATATATATATATATATATATATATATATATATATATATATATATATATATATATATATATATATATATATATATATATATATATATATATATATATATATATATATATATATATATATATATATATATGTTTTTAAATGACTTATTTAACAAGTCTATTAGATCTCTTTTCTTTTATTTAGTATTAATAGAGCTGTAAATATTCTTTTTTTTTGTATAAACAGATTATCAAAATAACATTTAAGGAGCTAAAAATATTTATATATATAAATATATATATATATATATATTATTTTTTTTGCTACCATTTACTATTTTATCTATAACCCATATAGGCTTTCCTTTTGAGTTTATTATTATTTTGTGTATCTCTAAAATGCATGCAAGGGTTTTCCTAATGTGATTTGCAGAATTAATAATGAGGAAATATATCTTATTTTGTAAGCCAAATAACTAAGACTAAATGCTAAACCCCTTTTTTTTTTTTACAAGAAATAGTCTAATATAATAAATTTCATTTTCTGCAATAAATGGAAAAATAATTGACTGTTTTTAATTAAATTTACAACAGCATAGTATCATGAAGAACATGTAGTAATAAAATTTCATTTACTTGCAGAATTCATAAAAAAAGCATTTACTTCTCTTTCTTTTTGTAAAACATGAAATTTTACATACAATCTAATACATTGCTTCTTTCATTTGCAACTAACTAAAATAGGGAAGACATTATGTATTTCATTATCAAGTAGATACAAAATAATTATGGATACAAATGGGATGAAAACCCAACAATGTTTTTCTTTTCAAGATAACATGAATGTAATACAACACTTTCTTTTCTTGAAGGTAAATACAACAAAAGCTCACATTTCTTCTTTTATACAAACTAAAACATTGAATCTATCCCCTTTCTCTTTTCTTTTTTTTAAACACTTTTTCTGCAACACAAAATAGCAACATAGTTCTTTAATCCTTCTTTTCCCATCCCATGCAACCTGCAATAAAACACATCTTGACCACGGAGAGCTCACCTCCCAGCCTAGGCTTACTAGAAGCCACCCCCGAGCTTGGAGAACCAAGCACTAGACGGGTTACAAACAAGAAAACTCCACAACAAACATAGGAAGACACTCAACATACAAATTTCCCATCCCAAGCTACACTTTCACCACATTCATGATGATTCTTCCATGGGTGGAAGTGGACCAAGTACCAATGGGGAGATTGCAAGCCAAATACAACACAAGCCACCTCATGGAAATACAAATGCAACAAAATACTTCCACATTCCTTATGCCCCCCAAAAGGCTCAAGGCCATATTTGCTCCCCTTATGACCCCCAAATGCATACACAAAGCTATGCAACAAGGGTCACAAAGGACACCCTTGAGATCACTCTCCATAAGGAGAGCCTCTCACCCAAGGCTGTCATACTCCTTCCACCCCAAGATCATCCTACTCTCCCAAGAGTAGGAGATCTTGGACACTCCCAAAAACAACAAGAACACAAACAAAACACATAGAAATGAAACTACAAATTCTTTACTTCAACAAAAAACTTCATAAAACACTTTCTCACAAGCTTCTCTTTCCTTCAACAAAACAACATAAACTAACATAAACAACATAAACAAGAGGAGATAAAAGAAACCAACCTTATTCTGCCAATAGGTATGCTAAAATTAGTTGGGGATGAGCTGCCCAATTCCACACACACTTTTTTCTCCAAATTTCTATCAAAGTTCTATTCTCCTACAAATTTTCAAAACAAAAGCATAATCTCCAAAAATGGAGAGTGGGTGATTACTCACTAAGTCTCCAATTCTTGCCTAAGAAGGCCTCTCACACACTTCCCAACCCCTTGGGTGAGGTGAGAGTTCCCATTGGTTGCCCTTCCCAAACTCTTACACATTACTAAAATTGGAAAGGGAAAAGGTGAGAGAAGATGGGGAAGAGAGTTTGATATCAAAAGGGAAGGTTGTCTATCCTAGGAGGAACTTTCTAAGTTGAATTTTCATTCATCTTGGAAACACCACTTTTTGAAGTGACTAAATAGTCACATGGGAGAAGCCACATGTTTCAAAATACCCCTAACCCATAGGTATACCCTTTGGACCTTTGGAAAAGCCTTAAAACTGACCCTAGGAGTCCATTAAACCCTTTGGAAACCCAACTGAAGTTTACCTACGGGTCAAACTTGAGTTGACCACTCCCAAGACTCCCTAGGCAAATTTGGGACCACACTCATGTTTTTGAATGACTTTGGTAGAAACAAAACTCCCTCCAAGAGACAAGTCAAAATCAATGACACTAATCAGCACATGTGTCAAATGACACAATAAAAATACAATAAAACAATCACACATGGAATTTGTCTCTTATAGGATTACACATATACATATAAATTAATTTTAACACTCAAGCATCATACACTTCACAAATAAAATACATTACAAATGGGGTGTTGTCTCTCCCAATAGACAACTCCCGGCTTAACAAACGTACATTGGTCTAGGCTTGGTTCTCCATATAAATTCCATGGTCACATGGATAATTTTCCTGCGCATCTCAATTAACACATTAGTAACCCCAAATAATCACAATTATACATAATCAAATACATGGATTTCATTGCACATCAAACACTCATACATTTGGCAACAATAATTCAATATCTCATTCGTTCAAATTCGATTTGACATAAGATATTAACATAATTTTCCAAAATTGAACCACTCATAAATAAGCATCATTTTTCTATCATCAAAAGAAGTCCTGCAATTCCAATAATGATATTCACCATTTCAAAATAATTCTATTCTAGCAACATATATATAGTTTCATAATCATCATGCATAAAATAAAGCATCAACATATGTCAATGTGATCCAAATCATGGAATCATATAAGTTCTAAGTCCATAAAACATAAAATAAAGCATCCATAATAGTCTCAATATGCAAATAACTGAAAATGTCAAACTGAGTCGGGGTAGGGCCTCACACCCTCCCCCTCTAGGCATGAACTTCCTCCTGGAGTTCATCAAAAAGGTGGGGGTACTGTGATCTCATACGTACTGCATCCTCCCATGAGGCTGTGACCTCATCATAGCAATCCCACTGGACCCTAACCTGGTCCAGCTCTCGCCCTCGAAGGCTCAGCGTCCGACGTGCCAAAATGCGAATGGGCTCCAAAGCTAGCTGCCCGTCCGACTCCACCTGCAAGGCATCCCAATCTAGAATATGAGACTCATCATAGATATACTTCCTCAAAACTGAAACATGAAACACATCGTGGATGCGTGATAGGCTAGGTGGCAATGCTAGGCGGTAGGCAACTGGCCCTATCCTCTCAAGGATCTCAAATGGTCCTACAAATCGAGGTGCGAGCTTAGAACCCTTTCCATAATGGATTGGACTCTTATGCGGTCGCACTCTCAAGAAGACTCTGTCTCCAACTGAGTAGTTACGATCAACCCTCTTTGCATCTGCATATTTCTTCTGTCTATCCTGTGCCTCTCTAAGACACTGCTTAATCAAATCCACCTGCTACTCCATATCTCGAACTATGTCTGGACCAATAGCAACTCTGTCCTCTATGCGGTCCCAACTCAATGGTGTCCTACAAGGCCTGCCATATAATGCCTGATAGGGTGGCATTCCCAAGGACGTGTGATGCCCATTGTTATAGGCAAACTCCACTAAGGGTAGGTACTCTTCCCATCTGGTCTGGTGATCCATCACATACATGCGAAGCATATCCTCTAACACCTAATTAACTCTCTCTGTCTGGCCATCCGTTTCTGGATGATAGTGTAGCGTCCTAAAATTGCGACACTTGCAATTTCGAGTGCATTTCGGTCTTCACGATGGCGACGCAACACGCAACCTGAATGGAGACCCCGAAACCTGATTATGACACTGAAAACTGCATTTTCTTGCACCCTGGCCTGAACCTCCTTTGCACCCTACTGTCCCGGGAGGTGGGACCAGAGCACCCAGCGCCCTGGTCCTTCAGGACCATGGCGCCCAGCGCCCTGGTCCCTGGGCCTATTTTGGGCCCGGTCTCCTAAGGGGTCTCGGGTCTTTTTGTTTGCAAATTGGAAATTACATTCCCTGGTCGGCCTAAGGTCGGGAAAATCAGTCTATCAGCCCTAATTGACAAGTATATAAACTACATTTTTCTCTCTCATTTGGCATGAGGAGGACATATGTGGAAAAGACGTGGAAACTATACTCAAGCATTCAAGCATTCAAGCATTCCTTCTAAGTCTCCATTCAAGGCTAAGTGTTGCATTCAAGACAAGGATTCAACCATTGAAGAGGAGATCACATATTACTACATACAACATACTACAACAACATACAACATCTATACCTTCGCACATAAGGATACAAACATCCTTAGAACAAGGTATTAGTACTTGTTTTACATACATTTACATTTACAGCACTTGCTCATTTCTTGGTTAATTCCAAAACTGGGGTTTGACCTAAAGGCAAACCCCTAATCCCTAACCCCCCAATCGTCTTCACTTTTATGTGTGTAGGTTGCAGGTACGCAGCTGAAATTGAAGATCTGGAATCCTTGTACAGAGACGAACAGATCCCCCTTCATTTTGCGGATTTTTTGGAGGACCGTGGCGGTCGGGCGCCATCGTCCCGACGACTTTTGCTCAAATTTGCAGGACAGCACCGTATCGACATTTTACTGCTAATTCCAGGTCCGTAGCTTCATCCTATATCCCTATCTCAGTTTATAAGTGAATCTTTGTCACTTTCTATGCATTCCTAGCTTAATTCTTCTATGCACATTCTTTACAAAAGAGGGTAGCCTTGCTTTCTTAACCCTTGAAACACATTTAGCATCCAATCTTGCATTGTGTGGGATTGGATCTTGTGGGTTTCAACCCCTCTTTTGAATGTAAAGTCTCTCCCCTAAGTGAAAACCATCAACCCTAGTGAATCTCCCTTCTCTCTCCTTGGAGTTGGAAGAGGGGAGAGCAACTAGGGTTCAATCATGATTTTCCGCTTTACATTTTGGTGAACCCGACGTGAACATCCTTTCTGATTATTCATAGTTAGATTTGAAAATTGGATTCCTTGATTACATTTCCATGTTTGATCTTTTGCAAAATTTTAGAGGTTAATTGCATAAAAAACCCTAAATTTTCTTTTTAGTAATTGTTAATGCTTGTTTCAGATCTGTCTTTCTATTACAAATTGTCAATTCATATTTGTGCTTTGATTTTGAAAATTAAGTGGTTAAGTGTCAAAACCCTAATTTTTGAAATCCTCTTGATCCAACCTTTGTTCGACAATTTCACTGATCAAAACATCCCCAAATCAATTGTAACCTTGGATTCCGCAATAAAATCACAATATCTTTCATCCCTGAAAATTTGGAAAAAAGTTGCGAGGACCGTGTGCACTCCGAGCGCCATCGTCCCCGACATTTTTTCTGAAATTTCGGGAGCGAGATCTTACTGTATTTTCCTGCTAAAATCCAGAATTTTGGCTGATTTTATCAATTTTAACACCTTCAAAATTATAGTCAAAGTTGGTCTTGTGATTGCTTGGATTAAGGCTTCTAAACATTCAAAAATCATCGAAATTGAAATTTTGAGTCAAAATTGTGTTCTTACTGTCCTAAATCTGAAAAGTGTGTTTGCATTCATTCGAAATTTCAGTGCTTTATTCAAATTCTTACAATTTGTGACTTTTGAAATTAAGTGCTTAATTACAACAACTTTAATTTCCGCTTTCAAAATAAAATTTTGTGTGAAATTGAGTCAATTTTCAAATTTCAAAATTTGCATTGCTCTTGACATTCCCTCTAAAATCATAAAATTCAAAATTTCAGTTTCCCTCTCTTTTTCAAAATTCAAATTTTGTATTTTTCGACAATCTTGGTAGGGTTCAATTTCGAGATTGTAACTTTAATTTGGCCTACCTACAGATCGTAAAATCACTCAATTTTTTCAGATTAGCTCTAAAATCATCATACCTTTCATCCCTACAAATTTTGAAAAAAGTTGCAAGGACCGTGTTGCACTCCGAGTGCCACGGTCCCGGACATTTTTTTCCAAAATTTCGGGAGACTGTCATGATTGCATTTAACAGCTTAAATCTGGAAGATTGGCTGATTTTACTGAAAATTGCTACCTCTAAATTCAAAACTTTCTCTCTCTCTGTAGTGCATGAGTTTTACAACAATAAGCCCTACTTACACTATTCCCGTTAGACAAAGCCGTGGAATTAAGTCTTTCCGAGGTTTAACTACTGAGGAGATGGAACCTAATTTGAATAGCCTTTTTAACGAGGACATGGGTAATTCCTCTAATCCTCCTAATGATGAAGAAGCTCTCCATGAGGTTTCTGTAGAACAACTTTCGAAATTGGATAACCAATTTGACGATTTTCGACAATGGATGTCTAAAGAATACCCTGATAGTCAAGCTCTTCCTTTAATTGAGGGTCTAAAACATATGCTTGAAAGTGATAAGAATGGAATTGATATTTTGCGTGGTATTGCACACATTGTGGATTCAAATGTGATGCCTATGAAAAGTTGTGCCGAAACCTTAGGTTATACACAACCTCCTACTCAAGACAATCATTCTATTCCTTTGACGACTCCTATTGCTAGCATACCTACCTTTACATCAAACATAATGGCTACTTCTACACAAGACATTCCTCCTGTGATCACCAATCATGGGGGCAACCCTTCCTCTTCAATTAACCCTCTTCCTTCATTTAATCCGACTTCTTCATTCATTCCTTCAATGAGTGTTCCTATTACATCACCACAAATGAACATGATGCAAGGGGGCAATTCGTTTAACCATTCCATTCCTCCTTGTAGTGTTCCTCCTGTCCAATCATCTCCTATGACTAATTATCATAGAGTCCCACCACCTTACTCTTTACCTTCTTTCAATAACATAACACCTCCATCTCAATCTAACACGTCTAATATGAATTCTTCGACTGAAGCGACCATTAATAATCTTGCACAAACTGTCTCCTCTTTATAGCAACAAATTGCCTCTATGAATCAATCTAAGTTTAGTGTGCCCACATTTGATGTTGCGAGTCCACTTTCTCTTGACATTGTTCGAGCTATTCCTCCTAAACATGTTGAAATCCCGCATTTGGAGCTTTATAATGGTAAAGGTGATCCTCTAGCACATGTTAAGACTTTTCAAACAATATGTACTGATTTTGCTTATGACCAAAGGTTGCTTGCAAAACTGTTCACTAGAACATTAAGAGACAAAGCCCTACAATGGTATTGCTCGTTGCCTTCCTATTCTATTACTTCTTTCGAACAACTTGCAAATGCTTTCATTCAACAATTTCAAAACAATATAAGTCCTAAAGTTACTTTGATTGATTTAATGCATTGTAAACAAGGTGTTAAAGAAAAAGTGACTGATTTCATTGGTAGATATAAGCATTTGTATGCTCAAATTTCTTTTCCAGTGCCTGACAATGATATTCAAAGAATCTTTATTTCTAATTTACAAAAAGATATTCGAGACAAACTTCTGTTTTCTGAGTTTACTTCTTTCCAACAGTTGTGTGCAACTCTTCACAATTATCAACTGACTGTGAGTCAAATGGAACAATCACATCCTATGGCTCCGAGTGATAAGGGTGATAGTAGTCAACAACTATTTGGAAAGTTTAAACCGAACAGAGATTCCATCAAATTCAATGAACACATCATCAACAACAATGTGAATGCAGCATCAGGTGTGCCTCCTATTTCTAAATTTTTCAAGAAAGAAAGAAAGTATACTCCTTTGAATGAATCATTGCATAGTATTATGAATAAGTTATTGGAACAAAATGTGCTTACTCTTCCTCCTATAAGACAAATTGATCCTGCAAAGATTACTTCACCTTATTTTGATAACAAATCTTTTTGTCAATTTCATCTTCAGCCTGGGCATGATACTGAAAATTTTTTTTCTTTAAAGGGTAAAATTCAAGATTTGATTGATAATAATACTATCTCTGTTTCTGGAGTGAATGATAAAGGCAATACATCTGTAGCTCCTCCTAATCAAAATCTTCAGATTTTCACTGATCCATTACCTTCTCATACCTCTAATGCAATTGAGGCTAATGATTCCTCTCTCTCATCTGCTGGTCTTGTGTCTATGACTCCGAATGTGATTAACTTTGTAGAGCAGCAAGAAAACCCTAAAGAACCTTCCATCACATTTGATGCCAGTGAAACCATTAGGGCACCTGATGGTCCTTTATACATAGTTGCAAAAGTCAAGAATACACCTTGCCGTGGAGTGCTTATTGATCCTTCGTGCATGATTAATGTTATTACTGAAGAATTTCTTTTTACTTTGCAATTGAATCATGTGATATATGACAAAACAGATGTGATTGTGAAACTATTTGATGCATTTTCTTCTCCTGCAATTGGTTCTATTACATTGCCTATTGAGGTCCATAACAAATCCCTTGATGTGAACTTTGCTATTATTCCATCTTCCGAACAATTTCGTGTGAAGCTTGGCTATCCTTGGCTATCTTCCATGAAAGCTATTGCTTCTCCTATTCACAAGTGTTTGAAATTTCCCCATAATGGTGAAGTTGTTACTGTCAATCATAGTCTCTTTAAACCAGCTGAAAGAACCTCTAGTGTTCCTATTGATTACTTTTGGCCTAAACAATTCCAATCTCTTCCTCTGCGAAGTGATCATCTTTTCAAATCTTATCAAAAGTGGAAAACAGATATGATCCTATCTCTAAGTGAACCTAGAACACCTAAACTTGATATTCCTATCATTCTTGAGAAGGAAGTTCTTCCTTTGAAAGATAAAACTAATGTCTTTCCTCAAGAAGATTCCCAACCCATCCCTATGGATGTGACTATGCCTATGATTAATAAACTTCCTAAAAGTAGACCTATCCCTCCTCGTCATGATGGACTTGGTCTCCTTCCAAAACCAAATATTCCTCCCTTATATGGAGCAGTTCCTCCTCCTTCCTCTTATGGAGAGAAGAGACCTTCTTCTTCTCCTATTATCCAGCCTAAGAGACCACAACCTAAACACCCAAGTGCTAAGGATGAGAACATTCCTCCTCCTCAATCTTCTCAACTTCCTACTAAGACTAGACGAAATCGTTCTGCACGTGAACGCCGACAAAAGCGTCATCTTAGAGCTCAAGCAGCTGCTTCTCAAACTTCGCAATCTCCAAAAATACCTTCAACAAGCATTATTCCATTTTCTCCTCAGCTGGACATTGAACCTAAATCTCCTAAACATAAGATGCATGATGGTCTTGATCCTGTGCGAATTAAAGACCCTATTTTTATAAATCTTGATGATGATATAGATGAAAATGTTATTCATGATGAAAATATTACTCCTCTTGCTTCTGATAGTGAATATGAACTTGTTGATATTGATAACCATTTATCTAATGAATTTTCTAAAGCACTTATCCTAGCTCCTAGACAAGAACAACGTGGCTTGGAACATGAACATAGCCCTTGTTTGGATCTTGTGATAGCTCCATCTGCTGTGTTGGATGTTCCTCCTCTAGCGTGTTCCCTGCCTTCCCGAAACATTGATCAACAAGATCGGGGGGTAGATGACGTCCTAGACTAGTTTCATTAGCATAGCAGATTCTCTTCTCCTCTCTTTTGTTACTTCCTCTATGTGTTATTCTCATTCTTCTATTTTTTGTCCTTAGTGTTGTCTACTTGAGGACGATGCAAAGCATTGAGATCTCTCGATTTCTCTCATGTTGACTCAAAAGACACATATGTTCCCTTCTTCTAGGTGACCTTCCTTGATTGGGGAATGAAGAACAATTATGCATACATACATATGATATACATGAATTATCATACAGCATACTGACCCCGAGGAAAGCAAAGTCACCTCGTGCTTTGTGTTTTGTGTCTATTATCCTTGGGTTTATCTCACACTTGGGGGCTAAATCCTTGCGATAACATGCTCCTTTTCTTTCTCATTTCTTATATGTATCACTACCTTAAAGAAATCACCCCCGGTGAGGCGTGTGCGATCGCTTTAACGTAGGGGGGCATACATCCCGTCCATATCTTTTCAAGATACTTGAAAATTTCTTGGCAAATTTAACCTTGCCTTGAAAATTTTCGATATCTTTCTTGCATGACTCATAGTGAGGGAACCTTACTACTGACAGTCATGGTTCTCCCTCATGATCTTCCCTTTTACTTTGTCGATCGAAGTCGTAAGATCCTTAGTCCACTGGGGGCTTGGTGTATCTTGCCTCCTTGACATGGTGAAAGTCTTTCAATGTTGTTTCCTTGTACTTTACCGGAAGTATGAGCATACATACTCCCGCTAAAGTGGGGGATAAATGTAGCGTCCTAAAATTGCGACACTTGCAATTTCGACTGCATTTCGGTCTTCACGATGGCGACGCAACACGCAACCTGAATGGAGACCCCGAAACCTGATTATGACACTGAAAACTGCATTTTCTTGCACCCTGGCCTGAACCTCCTTTGCACCCTGCTGTCCCGCGAGGTGGGACCAGAGCGCCCAGTGCCCTGGTCCCCCAGGACCATGGCGCCCAGCGCCCTGGTCCTTGGGCCTATTTTGGGCCCGGTCTCCTAAGGGGTCTCGGGTCTTTTTGTTTGCAAATTGGAAATTACATTCCCTGGTCGGCCTAAGGTCGGGAAAATCAGTCTATCAGCCCTAATTGACAAGTATATAAACTACATTTTTCTCTCTCATTTGGCATGAGGACATATGTGGAAAAGGCGTGGAAACTATACTCAAGCATTCAAGCATTCCTTCTAAGTCTCCATTCAAGGCTAAGTGTTGCATTCAAGACAAGGATTCAACCATTGAAGAGGAGATCACATATTACTACATACAACATACTACAACAACATACAACATCTATACCTTTGCACATAAGGATACAAACATCCTTAGAACAAGGTATTAGTACTTGTTTTACATACATTTACATTTACAGCACTTGCTCATTTCTTGGTTAATTCCAAAACCGGGGTTTGACCTAAAGGCAAACCCCTAATCCCTAACCCCCCAATTGTCTTCGCTTTTCTATGTGTAGGTTGCAGGTACGCGGCTGAAATTGAAGATCTGGAATCCTTGTACAGAGACGAACAGATCCCCCTTCGTTTCGCAGATTTTTCGGAGGACCGTGGCGGTCGGGCGCCATCGTCCCGGCGACTTTTGCTCAAATTTGCAGGACAGCGCCATATCGACATTTTACTGCTAATTCCAGGTCCGCAGCTTCATCCTATATCCCTATCTCAGTTTATAAGCGAATCTTTGTCACTTTCTATGCATTCCTAGCTTAATTCTTCTATGCACATTCTTTACAAAAGAGGGTAGCCTTGCTTTCTTAACCCTTGAAACACATTTAGCATCCAATCTTGCATTGTGTGGGATTGGATCTTGTGGGTTTCAACCCCTCTTTTGAATGTAAAGTCTCTCCCCTAAGTGAAAACCATCAACCCTAGTGAATCTCCCTTCTCTCTCCTTGGAGTTGGAAGAGGGGAGAGCAACTAGGGTTCGATCGCGATTTTCCGCTTTACAGATAGGCTGTACTGAAATTGAGCTTGGTACCCATAGCTGCCTGTAATGCCTTCCAAAAAGAAGTGAAGAGGGAATCCCTGTCGGAAATGATCTTATGTGGAACACCATGAAGTCTAACAATGTCTCGCAAAAACACCTGTGCTACTGCTGGTGCTGTGAAGGTAGTACGAACTGGTGAAAAGTGAGCCACTTTGGTCAATTTGTCAACTGTCACCAAGATGGCATCATGGTGGCGAGATGACATAGGGAGACCAATGATGAAATCCATGGATATAGTATCCCACTTCCACTCTGGTATAGCATGAGATTGGAGCAACCCACCTAGATGGTAGTGCTCTGCCTTGACTCTCTGACACTCAAGGCATCGGGCTACCATCTCGGCAATAAGCTGTCGCATTCCTGGCCAATGGTATAGTTCTCTCAAGTCTGCATGC
The DNA here is from genome assembly GCF_030272615.1 of Cryptomeria japonica. Lineage (NCBI taxonomy): Eukaryota > Viridiplantae > Streptophyta > Pinopsida > Cupressales > Cupressaceae > Cryptomeria > Cryptomeria japonica. The sequence goes on from NC_081407.1 coordinate 522,925,564, forward strand.
AACTTCTTGACCCCGGGATGCACTGCATAAGGAGCTCTATGAGCCTCTCTGATAATGAACTCCCACAATCCCCCAGAAGAAGGTACATAGATGCGCTCTCTATGGCGTAATAAACCATCAGACTCTAAGGAATAATCCACATATTTCCCTTCTAAAGTTTCCTGAGATCGTATAGCCTAGCAAACCTCTAAATACCATCTGTCCTCTGGCAATCGCTGCATGATCCGATCTCTCAAATCCGTGCTCATAGACATGGTGTATACCTCATGATGTCTCCTACTCAAAGCATCTGCAACTACATTTTCTTTCCCTTTGATGTAGTGAACGTCAAAATCATACTCACACAAGAATTCCATCCATCTCCTCTGACGTGCATTAAGATTCGGCTGAGTAAATATGTACTGAAGGCTCTGATGGTCTGAGTGCAACTCAAAGTGATGACCCAAAAGGAAATGTCTCCATCTCACAAGTGCATGCACTACGACTGCAAGCTCAAGGTCATGAGTAGGGTAATTAAGCTCGTGAGTCTTGAGTTTCCTAGACTCAAAAGCTATAGCTCTGCCATTCTGCATAAGTACTGCTCCTAAACCCTCTAGGGAAGCATCTGTGCAAACCATGAAATCAGCTGAAGGATCTGGTACTATAAGGATAGGTGCAGTAGTAAGTGCCTTTTTAAGTTCCTGAAAGGCCTTCTCGCACTTCTCCGTCCACTCAAACTTCTTCCCTTTGCGCTGAAGAGAAGTGATAGGATGAGCAACTCTAGAGAATCCCTCAACAAAACGTCGGTAATAACCTGCTAAGCCCATGAAGCTCCTGACCTCTGTCACGCTGGTAGGTGCTGGCCAATCCATAATGGCTCTGATCTTTGATGGGTCTACTGAGATCCCATCACCAGATATAACATGACCAAGGTACTTGATCTCTGTTCTAAAGAAAGCACACTTCGACAAACTACCATACAACTGATTTTCCCTCAAACACTGCAAAACCTGTCTCAAGTGCTCCTCATGTTCCTCCTCATTCCGTGAATATATCAATATGTCGTCGAGAAACACAATCACAAAATGGTCGAGGAATGTATAGAATACTCCATTCATGAGACTCATAAAAACTGCTGGGGCATTCGTAAGAACGAATGGGACCACAGTGAACTCATAGTGGCCATATCTAGTGCGAAATGCGGTCTTGTGGATATCACTATCCACTATCCTCAACTGATGGTACCCTGACTTTAGATCAATCTTGGAAAATACTTTGGCACCTTGCAGTTGGTCAAATAAATCGTCGATCCTGGGCAATGGATATCGGTTCTTGATGGTTACTTTGTTCAACTGACGGTAATCCATGCATAATCAGAGAGATCCATCCTTTTTCTTCATGAAGATGACTGGTGCACCCCAAGGGGATACACTAGGGCGAATGTGGCCCTTCTCTAGGAGTTCCTCAAGCTGAATCTTGAGCTCATTAAGCTCATTTGTGGTCATTCTATATGGTGCTCTTGAAATTGGTTCGGCTCCTGGAACAAGGTCTATATGAAAATCAATCTCTTTACGGGGCGGCATACCAGGTAACTCTGAAGGAAATACATCTGAAAATTCCCTAAGGATAGGGTGGTCGTCAATAGATGGTTCCTTTTCCTCTTCTTCTTCTCTATCACTAATGGTGATGGCAAACAACTGACATCCCTTTCGCATGCTCCGCTTAAGCTGCATGGCGGAGATCATACGAAGAGACACGGGTCTCTGAATTCCAGTGATCACTATAGGAGAGCCATGATCATCCTCACACTCGATCCTTTTCAGGCGACAATCCATCTTGGCTCTGTGGGCATAAAGCCAATCCATGCCAAGTACGACGCCATATGATCCGAGTGGTGTAACTCTAAGGTCTACTAAGATGGTGGTATTACCAATCTGAAGCTGACAACCCTTAACCTCTGATTCCATTGACACTCTAGCCCCTGAAGCTAATTCCACTTCCCACCTGACCTCTTGCCTAATTGCCACTAGCCCGCAATGCTCCACAACCAATGGAGATATAAAAGAATTAGTAGCTCCTGAATCAAATAATATAGATACACTGCTAGCTCTGATCATACCTGCTACCTCAATAACCGTGGCCTGATGCTCTGCCTGGCGGTTGTCAACCGCTGCGAAGACCCTATGGGACTTGCCCATATCCCCAACTGTCGGCTCTGATGCTGCCATCCTCTGATTCCCTGCCATCTAACCCTGAGGACACTCTCTCACCATGTGTCCCATGGCTCCACATGTGAAGCAAGTGCCTCGTGCCTGAAACTGCACTCCCTGTGGTCTGGAGAAAGATTGTCCCCCTGTCCTACTAGAACCACTGTACCCACCTCTAGAGGACTGCTGAGTCCTCGCCGGAGGTGTGTAAGGAGCCTGGGATCTCTTATCTCGCCTCTGACCCTATGACTGCCACTGCTTGGGCTTCGTGCCCTGCTGACTCTGCGGAGGCCTTTGCCTCTAGTTTTGCTGTGACTGCTGCAGAGGAGGGGGTTTGGAGAACCCCGATGAGTGCCTGTTGTTACCTTTCCAATGGGGTTTCTGAAACCCATAAGTCTGTGGTGCAGGGTTACGGTTCTGGAACCGATCCTTCGAGTCCTGCGGTCTGACCTGGATCTCCTCGGCTATCAAAGCCTTCTCCACGGCAACCCGGAGGCTCCCTGGAGCGGCCATTCTCACTGGTCCAGCTATACCGGCATTCAACCCTCTGATAAATCGGTTGACGAGAAGCTTTTCATCTTTCAGGTAGTCTACATAAGGTAAGAGTTCAAAGAACTTATTCTCGTACTGTGTCACTGACAGACCCTTCTGCTGGAGGTCATGAAACTCATCCACCCTACGCTGTTTGAAATGTTCTGATAAGTACCTCTCCCTGAATCTCTCTGTGAAAATCTCCCAAGTGAGAGTCTCTATCTCTAAGCCACACTTATATTCTTCCTGTCTCTACCATGTGGAGGCTATTCCTTGCAATAAGTGAACCGCTGCATGTGCTTTTAGATTGCTCTCATAAGAGCGCAATGCAAAGCACCTATCTAGGCTTAAAAGCCATGCCTCTGCCTCTACCCCGTCGGTAGATCCCCCAAAAGATGGTGGCTGAAGACGCATAACCTCTCTGATTAGATCTCCTGGATCCCGATGTGCCCTCTCAATATACACTGGTGCTACGGCTGGAGGTGGTGCTGGTGGGTGAATGGGTTCGGGCTCATGCCCAGCCTGACTCTCTATGGGATTAGGAGGTGGACTCCTACTCCATTCCCGTTCTACTATTCTATGGCTTCCTGAGTTCTGTTTCTCAACATTGTGGTCTACTGCCGGAAGCCTATCCTGAACTATGCCAATCAGGTTCTGAAAAGATACCAAGATGTCTCGGTTTGGGTCAACTGATCGCTCGGGAGGAGCTGCTGGGTTCACTTCCTGAACCGATTCCTCCCTAATAACCTCTTCGTGTGCCATGCGTTCATGCCTAGGGCATCTACCACGTTTGCGAGCTTGTCGCGTAGTTGGAGGCATCCTCTTTAAGAAAATAAAATAAAATGAAATAAATAACTATTTTAGGAGAAATTATTTTAGCTAATTTAAAATATAAAAATAAATACAATTTAATTAATTAAATAATTATAGCAAAATGTAATGGAGTAAGGTTCCTAGTGTTGGCAACCTCGCTCTGATACCAAAATGTCATGCCCAAACTTTTGGGCATGAACGGAATAATTTTTTTTTTTTAAAATACTCTACTAAGTAGGATTAACTTAATTAAAATAATGCATCTTGGTTTGGTCTTAACTACATTTGTGTGATTCAGGCAATTAAATTCATTTAGGGATAAAGTTAACTAAGTCTTCAACGAGCGAATATTTCTCCAAAGAGGTTATCACTAAATCTCCATTAAAATCTAATTAAAATCTCAAACATGACGATTAATCTCAAACTTAAATGATTCCAAATTTATCCTATGGTTCTTAGCCACCTAGGGTCTAAATTTAATTGTCCTAGTTATTAAAACACCTTATTAAAATAAAATCCCCATGAATTAAAAATACTTTATAATCTTAGACTTAAATGGCCCTCTTGGCCCTACAACTAATATTGTGTTTATTTTTTTTTTTTTGAGTCTAATCCACCAAGTATAAAAATCTTCTTATAAAATTTCTGCTACATTTGCCCAATATTTTAAAAAAATGCAAAACTTAATTTTTCAACTAACAATTTTAATTCCAAAGAAATACTAAAATTAATCTATTTATATATATATATATAGATATATATATATATATATATATATATATATATATATATATTTACTTATGAATTTTATACAATAGTTTATAATTGTATTCTAAGGAAGGGGTGGAGCTTTTAAATTTGTTATATTAAGTTGTCCTTAAAAATAATTCCCACCACTCATCTACTCTCTTTTTTTTTAAAAGAAACTAAGCATGTCTGCCCTAACCCAAAAATAGGGTTAGGGCTTGTGTGAGAAAACATCATTCTCATATTTCTTTATTTCTTTTGAGTGTGCGAGCTGTGTGTGTTTTTTTTTTTTTTTGGTTTGTGAGTGGTGTGTGTGTGCGTGTGCAGGTTCGGACGCAGCGGCCCGAACTGGACCCTTGGCCGGGCCGAAGAGAGGAGGGCGGAGAGAGGAGGAGCCGAGCGGAGTAAACCAAAAACCCGAGCGCCGTTCTTTTTTTGTTGTTACCGTGGTGTGGGGAGGGAGGCAGGCGGGGCTCCGCGGACTGCGGACGGCGCCGCCCGCAAGCTGCGGCTCCCGCAGGCTGCGGGTTCCGCAGTCTGTGGACGGCACCGCCCACAGTTTGCGACACCGCAGGCTGCGGGCACCGCCGCCCAAGGCCGCGCCTTCCGCCGTTTCAAAGCATAGTTTTTATTTTTTATTAAACGTTTTTATTTGTTTTAAAACAAAGTTAAAACATTCGAAAATTTATAATATGGTTTTTTTTTTCCTCTTCTGTTTACATCTATTTATATATATATATATATAAATATATGTATATATATATATATACTTATATGTATATATATTTTTTGGTAAAAAAAAGTTACATATAGATTTATTTCTGAAACTGGGCAGATTTATCATAAAAAGAATATATATATATATATATATATATATATATATATATATATATATATATATATATATATATATATATATATATATATATATATATATTTTGAAAGACTTAGCATAATATCAGTTTTCTCCTTTTTTTTTTATTTTGTAGTAATATCAGATCTGTAAATGTATCATTTTTTTTTTAAGGAACAGATTTTTTCACACTAATATATATATATATATATATATATATATATATATATATATATATATATATATATATATATATATATATATATATATATATATATATATATATATATATATATATATATATGTTTTTAAATGACTTATTTAACAAGTCTATTAGATCTCTTATCTTTTATTTAGTATTAATAGAGCTGTAAATATTCTTTTTTTTTTGTATAAACAGATTATCAAAATAACATTTAAGGAGCTAAAAATATTTATATATATATATATATATTTTTTTTTTTTTTGCTACCATTTACTATTTTATCTATAACCCATATAGGCTTTCCTTTTGAGTTTATTATTATTTTGTGTATCTCTAAAATGCATGCAAGGGTTTTCCTAATGTGATTTGCAGAATTAATAATGAGGAAATATATCTTATTTTGTAAGCCAAATAACTAAGACTAAATGCTAAACCCCTTTTTTTTTTTTACAAGAAATAGTCTACTATAATAAATTTCATTTTCTACAATAAATGGAAAAATAATTGACTGTTTTTAATTAAATTTACAGCAGCATAGTATCATGAAGAACATGTAGTAATAAAATTTCATTTACTTGCAGAATTCATAAAAAAAGCATTTACTTCTCTTTCATTTTGTAAAACATGAAATTTTACATACAATCTAATACATTGCTTCTTTCATTTGCAACTAACTAAAATAGGGAAGACATTATGTATTTCATTATCAAGTAGATACAAAATAATTATGGATACAAATGGGATGAAAACCCAACAATGTTTTTCTTTTCAAGATAACATGAATGTAATACAACACTTTCTTTTCTTGAAGGTAAATACAACAAAAGCTCACATTTCTTCTTTTATACAAACTACAACATTGAATCTATCCCCTTTCTCTTTTTTTTTTTAAACACTTTTTCTGCAACACAAAATAGCAACATAGTTCTTTAATCCTTCTTTTCCCATCCCATGCAACCTGCAATAAAACACATCTTGACCATGGAAAGCTCACCTCCCAGCCTAGGCTTACTAGAAGCCACCCGCAAGCTTGGAGAACCAAGCACTAGATGGGTTACAAACAAGCAAACTCCACAACAAACATAGGAAGACACTCAACATACAAATTTCCCATCCCAAGCTACACTTTCACCACATTCATGATGATTCTTCCATGGGTGGAAGTGGAACAAGTACCAATGGGGAGATTGCAAGCCAAATACAACACAAGCCACCTCATGGAAATACAAATGCAACAAAATACTTCCACATTCCTTATGCCCCCCAAAAGGCTCAAGGCCATATTTGCTCCCCTTATGACCCCCAAATGCATACACAAAGCTATGCAACAAGGGTCACAAAGGACACCCTTGAGATCACTCTCCATAAGGAGAGCCTCTCACCCAAGGCTATCATGCTCCTTCCACCCCAAGATCATCCTACTCTCCCAAGAGTAGGAGATCTTGGACACTCCCAAAAACAACAAGAACGCAAACAAAACACATAGAAATGAAACTACACATTCTTTACTTCAACAAAAAACTTCATAAAACACTTTCTCACAAGCTTCTCTTTCCTTCAACAAAACAACATAAACTAACATAAACAACATAAACAAGAGGAGATAAAAGAAACCAACCTTATTCTGCCAATAGGTATGCTAAAATTAGTTGGGGATGAGCTGCCCAATTCCACACACACTTTTTTCTCCAAATTTCTATCAAAGTTCTATTCTCCTACAAATTTTCAAAACAAAAGCATAATCTCCAAAAATGGAGAGTGGGTGATTACTCACTAAGTCTCCAATTCTTTCCTAAGAAGGCCTCTCACACACTTCCCAACCCCTTGGGTGAGGTGAGAGTTCCCATTGGTTGCCCTTCCCAAACTCTTACACATTACTAAAATTGGAAAGGGAAAAGGTGAGAGAAGATGGGGAAGAGAGTTTGATATCAAAAGGGAAGGTTGTCTATCCTAGGAGGAACTTTCTAAGTTGAATTTTCGTTCATCTTGGAAACACCACTTTTTGAAGTGACTAAATAGTCACATGGGAGAAGCCACATGTTTCAAAATACCCCTAACCCATAGGTATACCCTTTGGACCTTTGGAAAAGCCTTAAAACTGACCCTAGGAGTCCATTAAACCCTTTGGAAACCCAACTGAAGTTTACCTACGGGTCAAACTTGAGTTGACCACTCCCAAGACTCCCTACCCAAGGCAAATTTGGGACCACACTCATGTTTTTGAATGACTTTGGTAGAAACAAAACTCCCTCCAAGAGACAAGTCAAAATCAATGACACTAATCATCACATGTGCCAAATGACACAATAAAAATACAATAAAACAATCACACATGGAATTTGTCTCTTGTAGGATTACACATATACATATAAATTAATGTTAACACTCAAGCATCATACACTTCACAAATAAAATACATTACAAATGGGGTGTTGTCTCTCCAAATAGACAACTCCCGGCTTAACAAACGTACATTGGTCTAGGCTTGGTTCTCCATATAAATTCCATGGTCACATGGATAATTTTCCTGCGCATCTCAATTAACACATTAGTAACCCCAAATAATCACAATTATACATAATCAAATACATGGATTTCATTGCACATCAAACACTCGTACATTTGGCAACAATAATTCAATATCTCATTCGTTCAAATTCGATTTCACATAAGCAATTAACATAATTTTCCAAAATTGAACCATTCATAAATAAGCATCATTTTTCTATCATCAAAAGAAGTCCTGCAATTCCAATAATGATATTCACCATTTCAAAATAATTCTATTCTAGCAACATATATATAGTTTCATAATCATCATGCATAAAATAAAGCATCAACATATGTCAATGTGATCCAAATCATGGAATCATATAAGTTCTAAGTCCATAAAACATAAAATAAAGCATCCATAATAGTCTCAATATGCAAATAACTGAAAATGTCAAACTGAGTCGGGGTAGGGCCTCACAGGACTTATCAGTAGGACATGAGATGTTTTCATTAATGGATGGCTTCTCAGGATATAATCAAATAAGAATCGCACCTAAAGATCAAGAGAAGACAACTTTCACCTGTGCATGGGGAACATATTGCTGGAATGTTATGCCATTTGGGTTTAAGAATGCAAGAGCAACCTATCAAAGGGCCATGATGACAATTTTCCATGATACGATGCACACATTTATGGAACATTATGTCGATGACATACTTGCAAAATCTCATACAAGACAAGAATATTTGAACATTTTAAGCAAGATTTTTGACAGGCTGGAAAGATATCAATTGAGATTAAATCCAAAGAAATGTGCATTTGGGGTAACCTCTGGAAAGCTCCTTGGGTACATTATATCAGCTTGTGGAATTGAAGTAGATCCTGAAAAAGTCAAAGCTATCATGGAGATGGAGTCACCTAAGAACATGAGTCAAATTGCGATCTTTACAAGGAAGATTGCAATCAATCAGGAGATTTGTTTCTCAGTTAGCAGATAGATGTCTTCCATTTACCCATCTTCTACATAAAAATGTTCCATTCAAATGGGATCTAAAATGTGAAGAAGCTTTCTTGCAAATAAAATAATATCTTATGAGTCCTCCAGTACTGATATCACCAACCAAAGGGAAACCATTGTTACTCTATGTCTCCACAACAAGTGTATCATTAGGCGCTCTTCTAGCTCAACATGATGATGAAGGAAAAGAAAGAGAAGTTTATTATATCTATATAACACTTGTTGGCTACGAATTAAATTATTCCTCAATTGAAAAGATATGTCTAGCAGTTGTATTTCCAACTCAGAAGCTGCGACATTATATGTTGATTCATTTTGTGAAACTAATGGCAAAGATAGATCCTCTCAAATATTTGTTGAACAAGTCAACATTGACAGGGAGACTAGCCAAATGGGTTATGACATTGAGTGAATTTGACATAGAATATGTTGACCGGAAAGCTATCAAGGGACAAGTCATCTCTGATCAATTGGTTGATGCACCTTTACAAAATGACATGCCTTTGCACATCGAATTTCCTGATGCAGATATCTTAATAGTAAGTACAAACTTTTGGGAATTTTACTTTGATGGTTCTTATAGACAATATGGATCAGGCACAAGAATCTTTTTCATCACACCTCAAGGACACACAATTCTAAAATCATATAGACTGTGATTTCCATGCACCAATAATACTGCAGAGTATGAAGCATTGGCTATAGGGCTTAAAATGGCCATTGAGTGGAACGTCAAAGAACTACATGTCTATGGTGATTCACAACTTATCATAAACCAAATAAATGATGAATATCAAACAAAGGATGATAAGCTTATGCCATACAAATAGCTGGTGGAGGAATTTAAAGAACACTTTAAAGAAATATCATTCACCCAGATTCCAAGAAATGAGAATAAAGCAGCAGATGCAATGGCTACAATAGCATCTCTCTTGCAAAATAAGGAGAATCAACAGCGTTATGAATTTCTCATGGAAGATATCTTAACCCCTACCATCCAATCCTAATATACCTATCGAATTTGCCATATATCAAGAACCAGTCAATCCTTATACAGTCAAATTTATCAGTATTTAAAAGATCATATTCTTCCACTTGAATTATCTCGTAATCAGAGAAGAAACTTTATCCGTCAGTCCTCTCACTATACTATTATTGCTGATATCCTATATAGGTGTGGTCTAGATGATACGTTGTTGAGATGTCTTGAAAAGGATGAATCTGAGAGAGTTCTTAATGACATTCATGCAGGTATTTGTGGGACACACTCAAATGGTTTAACATTGGCTAAGAAACTTCTTCGTATGGGTTACTTTTGGCCTACTATGGAAAGAAATTCATTCACATATGCTAGAAAATGTAAACAATGTCAGATCCATGGAAATCTCATTCATGTACCAACACAAGAGTTATATCCTATGATAGGATCATGGCCATTTTCACAATGGGGCCTTGATTTGGTAGGAAAGATCAATCCCTTGTCTCCTAATGGACAAAAGTTTATTCTGATTGCTACTGAATGTTTTACTAAGTGGATTGAAGTAGTACTTTTAACAACAGTGACAGGAAAACAAATATCATCATTCATCTAGAATTATATAATATGTCGCTATGGAGTTTCTATGACCATTATCATTGCTAATGGAAGACCATTCAAAAATCAAGATGTGAAAGAGATATGTGAATAGTTTCATATCCAACATAGGTTCTCTACTCCATATTATCCACAAGGTAATGGTCAAGTTGAGGCATCAAACAAAACTATCTTGAAAATCTTGAGGAAAACAGTCAATGAAGCTGGAAAAGATTGGCACATTCAGCTAAATCCTGCTCTTTGGGCATACCGAACTAGTGTCTACACTCCAATAGGGGCAACTCCATATTTTTCGGTCTATGGATCAGAAGCTATATTACCTATAGAAGTAGAGATACCTTCTCTACGAGTATCCTTGCATGGTCTTATACCAGAAGAAGAACAACGAGTCTCTCGACTCCAAGAACTAGAACTAATTCAGGAACATTGCCAAAATGCAACAAAACATTTGAAAGTATACCAAAAAATAATGGCAAGAAGCTATAACCATAGAGTCAAGCCATGTATGGTTCTAAGAGAAAATCCAAGAAATCAACAAGACCGGGAAAAGAAGGGAAAATTTGAACTGAATTGGCTAGGACCTTTTGTCATAGTAGCAACATATGGATCAGAAGCATACAAGTTATCTACCCCTGAAGGTGATTGGTTTGATGAATCTATCAATTCTATCCATCTCAAGAAATTCTATGCTTGAGATATAAAGTCCTGAAAAAATAAATAAAAAGCGTATAAAATCCAAAAAAATGCAATAAATTTAGATGGTGAAAACCTAGTAAATAGGTGCTATCTAAAAAGTGAGTTCCTCCATTTATGAGATCACTTTGCGCACCTATCCACTCCATCCTATCTTAGTTTATCCATTCCATCTTTCACATCCATTTGCTCTTAACCATTTAGCAAGAAATATGCAGCTTACCAACACTTATCAATCTTTGACATACTTGTCATACTCACTGTCTTAGATTTTATCAAAATCAATCATATCTACATTTTTATCTTGCCATGGTTTGGATCTTGATCAATTCATACATCCATAATAAATTTTTGTTTCCACTGGGGGCAAAATCCTAATTTCTTTTTACTAAGGTGATGTTTTGAATCTTTGAAACTCCCAAAACATTCGAAAAACTTAGAAAAACCAAAAACACCTAGGATTTTGAAACAGATAACGAGCAAACAAAGAAATGAAAAATCAAGGCATTTCATCAACAACTAATTCATGCAACTTGGAAACCAATAAATTAACAAGTAATAAAGGATTATAAAAGATCATTCATCAAGATGACTATATCAGTTAATGACCATAAGAACATGTGAATGACATACAAGATTCATTGTTTATATCTTGATTTTATTGTTAATCATGTACTCTATGCAACTCAAGGATGTCCATGACTAGAGAAGCTATGATGGGGCATGATTATTTTCTTTGATTTATGTTTGTGGTTTATCTCTTGCTATGGTATGCACTTGTCTAAGGATATGATCGACAAAAGATCAAGGGGGACGTTCCAAGTCATGCATGAAAGGGGATAATCCTTGTCTATTCTGCAAGCAAAACTCAGGTCAGCTTGATCCATTATATCAAGTTTCTTGTATTAAGTTGCTATATCAAAATCCATGTAAGGAATACTGAGGTCATCTTGAATCATTATGTCAAGTTGCTTGTATTTTCTTACAACATTTTAAAGCTCAATGATGAAATCAAGTACTGTTACAAGATAGCATATGAAGAATGGCAGTACAATTTTTAGTTAGATCATTTCATTAGCTCATTATTTGTCTACATTATAAGCATTCATGGTCAGTTGCATTATAAGCATATCATTTCATTAATAGATCAACGGTCATAAATAAATATTGATTATACTTGGACAAACAAAAACAATTTGTAGTTTATCATTATAGGTGCATTATTTTTTTAGAAACATTTTAATCATCATTCATTTCATTTAGTTGCATTTTATCATTGCATTAGTTTGCATTCAATTAAGTTCATTTTTATTCATCATATAGTGTATCATTATTAAATTTTGCATTATCATTCCATTAACGATCATTTAGTTGCATCTTTGCACTTACATTCATAATCATTATAAACATTACATATAAAAATACAAAAAGATTTCATATAGATCATTTGCATCAACTTCAAAAGAAAATCAATCATTCATTTGCATTCCATATAGATCATTACATTTGTATCATTTAAGATAGTAATCATTTTTATTTGCATCCAAGATCATCAAAATCAAAAATCAAAACAAAAACATATAATCATTGCATCCATATCATCATCACATAGAATAACATGCATAAAGAAACATCATCCATATAATCATTGCATCCATATCATCATCACATAAAATAACATGCATAAAGAAACATCATCCATATAATCATTGCATCCATATAATCAAAGCATATAGATCATCAAATAGAATAACATGCATAATAAAGATCATCATCATATAGAGTCCAGGTCTGCATATAAAACAATAAAAAGTCCAAGTACACAATGATATAAGATAAACAATACAAGTGCCTCCACATCAAGTCACGGTTGTTATGTACCACTAGCACCTGAATTTGTCTATCTCTGTGGATGTGGGTGAGAAGATCCTCTAGATGTCTATCTCCCATGCTCACCACTCCTCTAAGGAGGTCCCATGACCCCACCACTACTAGTGTCCATCAACACGGTAGTATGATAACTACCTGCTCTCTAGCTCTCTGCAATTACCTCCTCATATCATCGTCACTAGTGGGGAGTCTCCTTCCTAGCCCAAACTAATGCTCTAATAGTGTCAGCCGAGAGAGTACCTGATCCAACCTACTGAATGTGATCAAGAAGGCCCTAAGTATCCTACTGTCTCCTAACAACTCTATCTCTCTCAGTCATAAGAGTCTGCACCTATGCTCAAAGCTGATCAATCTATGCTCTAAGACTGTCAATGGTCTTTTTCTCTGGCACATCATGCTCTAGTACATCATGCTCTGGCATATCATGCTCTGGTGCATCTTGCTCTAGAAAATTCTGCTATGGTGCATGAACCCCAATCCCCTCCTCACCACCAACTTGTCCAATTGCTGGAATCTCAGTCTAAGTAACTCTCTGAACCTGTCATCTAATAAGAGGAACATGATCCTCAGGATCCTCATCATCTCCACCATGTACTGCAATAACCCTAGGGTCTGGCTAACTCTTTCCAAAATCAATGCCTCTCCCGCAACCCCCATCCAGTCCAGTCACCTTGCCTCCTCCTATCAATGGCAACCCTCTTGATGATCTCATACCTGCCCTACCATGATCCCTCCCAATCCATCCAACATCCCTCCCACCCATAGGATGTGGTCTCCCAAACCTACCAACCGGTCCAAACAGTCCTCCACAGACTCTCAAGCGACCTCCCCTCCGTCCAAGTCTCCTACCACCACCACCACCATCACCACCCTCATCTCCACCTCCCTTAGCCTCCCGAGAAGCTTTGAGCTCTTGTCTTTGTCTCCATCTCCTAAAAATTGGATCATCAGAATCATCATCCTCATCTCCTAAGCTGGGAGGAGGATCTACTGGATCAGTAATATGAGGAAATGGATGAGCTAGTATATACTAAGCATACTCTGCAGTAACCTCGGGATCAAGAATGTGCAATCTCATATCATATGCCATTCTCGAATTAGCAACAAACTTTGCACGAGCAATCTCAAATGATAACGAAGGTCCCCAATCTCACCTATCTCTGTACCACCAAGCATATATTGTCACACCAGTAGGCATAGGTTGAATGATACCAAACTATCTAAGAATGCGACTAATCAACTATCGCTCAATAATGTAAGGAGTCCAACTAATGAGATATCTATTATGCATGATAAATGGTAATGTCTGTGTATCATCCATCCATGGCTCACAATCAACATATGGTCTCCAAGTAATGCTATCCAATGAATCAAGCACCTATCACCAATACTCCATCTTACCCAGCTTATGTTGAGTAAGGATACCTGCATAAAAATATACATATGGCTGCCTCTCTCCACAAAATCAGTAATGGATAGGCCGAGTAATAGCAATGTGCTCCTAGCACCAGATCTGCAATAATGTGCATCCTATAGACAAACTCGCACTCTCATCATACACCACCTGATGAAGATCATGATATAAATGTGCCAACATACAAACACCCTAAGCATATCGAGTATGATGTTGCATCATACTCAGGAGAATCTCACCCCATCTAACCAAAAAACCTTGCAATCGCCTATCAGGACATTTAAATCCTCCAATTAGACCAACAAAAATAACAGGAAGAGCCTCGTAATACATCACCATATCCACCCATTAGATCTCTCTTCTACCAATGCTATCATCAGCAAACACGACTCTACAAGCCTCTGTACCAACACGATCCTAAAAATCATATTGCACTAGCTCGCCAGTCACTGGGATGTGTAGAATCCTATAGACATCCTCAAGAGTCACACTAATCTCGCCCATAGGCAGGTAGAAAGTGTTATGCTCGTTGTGCCATCTCTCAGCTAACGTCGTCAACAATCCTCTATTATGCATAATCTTAGGCATATACAAAAAATGGCGTAAACCACATGCATCTATATGTCTAACCTCTACCTGTGTCAACTCTGGCACTAAATGATGCACTGCCAGTAATTTCTCCTGACACTCGAGAAGAACATCAAGTCTCTCCTATTTATCAAGAGAAATCAATTAATCATCAAATCAAACTGAAGCAATCTATGCTATCTATCTATCAAATCAATTTGAAGCAACTTACGCTATCAAATCATTTTAAAACCTATCAATCATGGTTTTCTATCAATCACCGAGTTCACTCAAAACTCTGCTAAGCTCTTACATCAGAAACTAAATCAGTTTCTTAGAACTACTCAAGCAATCAAACTAATCAAACAATCTATCAAGCAATCAAGCAATCAAGCTAATCAAACAATCAAGCTAATCAAGCAATCTATCAAGAAATCAAGCTAATCAAGCAATCTATCAAGCATTCAAGCTAATCAAGCAATCTATCGAGCAATCAAGCCAATCACACAATCAATCTATCAAATCAATCAATCTATCTATCTATCCAACAAATTGCTCAATCAAGTCCCTATTTCATCATCAAAGCATATTAAACACTTTAAATCTAATCATCAAAGTGATTTTTAGCCTTTGCACTTATCAAAAACATCAAATTTGAGCAAAAGTGCTATCCTATTGGGCATTTGCGCTAAACTACAACAAATGTGCTAAATCTAAAGGAATTTGTGGTAACCCAGTGCATATGCACTATTCTTTTGAGCAAATGCGCTAAATCTATAAGCATATGCGCAAACCCATGCAAAAGCACTACCTTATTAAGCAAAAGTGCTAACAAACGAAACCTTTGCACTATCCTACGCATAAGTGCTAACATCCTTAACATATGCACTAACAAAAAGAACATTTGCGCTAAAACATGCAAATGCACTAATCCTAATTGCATATGCACTAAAATAAATTGCAAAAGTGCTAATCTAACACCGAAAAAATCGCAAATTTTTTTGAAAATTCAAAAATGCGCTAAAAACATGAAAATTTACACAAAAAGTTGACAATAAAGCTCAGGATAAGATACCTACCGAATACCCATAGTTGGTAGGTCGCTGATAACGCCAAACATGCTCAAAACGATGGTTCTCCACAGGAATCACCATTTCACTACTTCAACAAGAATATTTTCTCCACAAGTTGACAAGGATAACAATGAAATTAAAATTAGCCTTGGTTAATTTTATATTTACTATTTGAAGAGTAATTAATTTCAATGGGGCAATTTGATTTGTTTTTTGTTTTTGTCACAAATGAATTTAATTGACCATAAGTCTATCAAATTATCATGAGATTAATCGTTCAAACCAGAATATTTGACAATTTCATGATCAATCTCTTGAGGGGGCACACAATCAGGATTTTCAATCTCTATCAGGCACATTATCAAGACTTGATTTAATCTTTGAAACAATGTTGTCTCGACATCATTTCAAAGAGGGGCAAAATGTATACACATAAAAATTGGCTATGAGCAATTAAATAAATATTTTATATTTATTTAATAATTATTCTTCTATCAAATAGTTAATTTGAAAAGATTAATCTATTTAATTCATTTTTCGTATCTTTCTATTAATTAATACTTTATTAATTAATTCATTTATCATATTCCTCTAGTTAATTAAATATCTAATATTTAATTATCTCCTCCAAACAATTAAATATCTAATATTTAATGGTTATTCTCCTATCCTATAGTCTCAAATATTAAATAATTCTCAAAATTATTTAATCCCTTTTCCAACTAGCCTCCATCTTGACTTCATTTTCCCTTTGCCAACTTGTCAAACATGTGGCTAAGGAAATTAATATTTCTTAAATATTAATTCATCATTTATCTTCAACCTCTAAACTTAATGAATATTGTGTACATACACATATTTCATAACCATTTCCTATATTCTCTCCAACACCCCCTACATATTAGGAAGGACTTGAGTCCACTTGTCCTCTCATGCCTAAATTTCCTCCAACCATCCCTAGATTCCCTCAGTCAGCAACCCAGTCAAGGTGAGATGAGCGACACTTGTTTTCTCCTTCCCCCTTTCTCTCAACCTTCACCTTTGCTCATAGCCATTCAAATCTGCAGATCTAATCAAGACCGTTGATCTGAGCCACATCATCTAATCCTCTCAAGGTGTATAAAATCAAGAGCTTCAGTTGAGAGAGAGTTAGTCTTCAAATTAATCATATGCATCCATGAGTTTTTGAAGCAAATAGCAAATAGCAATAGCAATTATCATATAGCATAATCATTTTAGCATAATCATGTAGTATTTGCATATCATAGTATCAGTTAACTACAAGTTATCAGTCCATTCTTCATATGCCATCTTGGAAACCATTAGTGCATTGTCTGAGAGCACACCATCTGCAACCAGGAATAGTGGAGTTAGGACACAATGAGACATAAGTCATGAAGGTAATATTAGTATTTTATTTTATATGTACTTCATGTAGTTTCATTAGTTGAGTTTGGATTTCCTGTAGTATTTCCATTTGTATTTTGTGAAACTAACTTATTGCAGGTAACATTCTGAGGATGAAATTCAAGTCAACATAGTTTGTGTTGTGTTTCATTTACTACATGGTCGAGATTGCTCTCTTTGAAATCCTACACCCGCCATGACTGCATGACAACAAAAATCTCTCCTTCTCTTTCTATGTGCAAAAAAGAAGCTCAAGGGTTGTACTCAATAATTTCGACAGAGTTAATAGTGATGAATAGGTCAGCTTTCGATGGAGAAAAATTCAGAGGATTAGGGTAGATCTATGCTACCTGGTCTCAAAAAATTAAGACAAACTTCTAGGAACATGTTCTAAACATCTTATTTTTCCTAGATCTCTATTGGTGGCCCCGTGGGACATTTGTAGCTTATTATTTTTATCGGTTTACTTCAATTATTCATGGTTTTGCCCTATTTTCACAATTTACAATCTATTTCAATCTAGAAAGAGGGAAGCAAACCCTAACCAGTGAATCTAACCAAAATTTAAGCCCTTTCCTTATTTGGATCGAGGCTAAATCTATTAAGTCCACCCCTCTTTCAAAGTATGGTTAATTTGGCTATTTTGTGGTTATTATCTTAATTATTGAAACCCTAATTCCAAATTACACCATTACAAATTCCATGACAAGAGATTATAAATCCTAAAAGTTTGTTGGCATCAACACCTAAGACACACTTAAGAGGATTAAGTCTCATCTTATAGAGATGAAGCCTTTCCAAAACTAGATGAATATTCTTAAGATGATTTTGATGAATTGCAAATTTCACCAACATATCATTAACATCATCTTCTAAGATATTATGAATTAATTCATAAAAGATAAAATTCATCATGCATTAATAGGTTTCTCCTACATTTTTAAACTCAAATGACATGACCATATAACAAAAGATACCTAAAGGGGTAGTAAAGACAATCTTATACTGGTCTTCTAGATTGATAAGGATTTGATATAACTTGAGAAGCCATCAATAAGGGATAGTAAAGCATTGCCCACATTCAAATCAACAATCATATCGATCTTTGGAAGTAGACTTAGAACCTTTTTCCTTAGAAGGATCTACCTTTGGAGGGTCCTCTTTAGGAAGATCCTATTTCTTAGGTGATTCTTCTTTAGAAACCACTTTCTTCTTCAAAGCCTCCTCTTTAGGGGATACCATAGAAGCATAAGTCATTACATTAGAAGTGTGTGCATAAAAATGTGAGTAAAATAAAATGATTGAAAATACAATTGACAATTTAAACTACACTATTATTAATCCTACACACATGATTAGGATGTCAACAAAAAAGAAGATCCCATTTCTTAGGTGATTTTTCTTTAGAAACCACTTTCTTCTTCAAAGCCTCCTCTTTAGGGGATACCATAGAAGCATAAGTCATTACATTAGAAGTGTGTGAATAAAATGTGAGTAAAATAAAATGATTGAAAATACAATTGACAATTTAAATTACACTATTATTAACCCTACACACATGATTAGGATGTCAACGAAAAAGAAGCTAGATTAAAAAAACATGAGTATGAAAGTGAAAACTCTAAGATCCTTTTGATATAATTGTCCCTAATTTTATGTGTGCTCACTTTGGTAAGGGTGCTTGAAATTGCTCCATGATTGTGCAAATACAAAAATTAAGCTAGTTGTTGATGCAAGATGTGTGTTAGCTGTGGATGCAAAAAGACATTATAACATTGCTATAGTATGAAAGTGGATCCATTGTGAATAAAAATGGATGCATTAAACAAGAATGGAGGGAGAGGTGAAGGTGCTTCAAAATGTGTCACTTGTCTCCTATGAGGCCAAGTGGCAGGGTGGTGTAGGAGCACCTTGCAGGATTTGAATATCATTTGAGCAATGAAGACTCTTAGAAGTATTTGTAGATTCCTTGAATATTTTTGAGTTATAATAAGGTCTTTCAAGACCATTTGAGTTTTTTTGATTAGCCATGTAAGGCTTTGATGCCATTTTTGTAGTGTGAACTTCCTAGGACCTATTTGGTCAACCATGGTCAAATGACATCCAACATGCCTAAATGAGGCAAGAAATATATTTTGTCTTCTATTTGGCCTATTTTTCAGGTTTATGATGTGTCCTAATAGGTTACATAGGCAAAAGTCATAGATTGTGAAGTTTGTGCAAAGTTGTCAAGTTTGATGACAACATTTGTTGTCAATTTGTTGTCACTTTGTAACTAATCTCCCTTCAATGGCTACCTAATTCAAATTTCAGTTGGAGTCGATTGAGGAGGTTGGAGAAATATTTTTTAAAGCCTTGGAGGTTGAGAAGAATGATGATGATGAAGTTTGGATGTAAGATTGTGATCATATTCAATAAACACTCACAACGCCTTGTACAGACATTGTATGGATTCCATGTGGAGTATAAATCATTGATTTGAATAGGCATATGTGTTAATGTTCATTTGTCTTTTATTTGGTGGTAAAAGTCTATGTAATGAGCAAGATATCTGCATTTTTGTAATAGGTGGTCTAAAAACCCTCCAAAACCAAGGTTTCTAAGGAAATGTCTTCTTAACCCCACATTCCTCTGGCCAAATTGGCTCAAATTATGAGGAATGGTATGGGAGAAAATGTAATTTAAGATTATTGAGGTTTTTGAGTGGGCCGTTGAACTAGTGGAGTTTGGGATCTAGCCCTAGGTTAGGCATCCTCATGTGACTAGCTTGTTTTGACTTCTAAAAGTTGTGTAGGGGTAAAACTAAGTGTTTTGGACCCTATATGATGGTGGATTGGGTGTTTTTGTATGTGTTCAACCCTTTTTCATCCATTGGTGTCTTTGGATCAGACCTTTGGAGTGCGGTTGCTTTGTAAAAGTGGCCTAAAAGCCCTTTTAGCCCTCCTGTAGCAGCAATGTTTGACCCAGTTAATGCAAGAGTTGGGTTCTAAGTTTTCGAAAAGGTTTGTGTCATCAATGGAGGCATCAAAAAGTGTCAAGATTTTGTGGTATCATTAGGAGGATTTTGGAGTTCTGCCTTAAAGGTTTAAAACATGGCTACTAGGAGTAAGTGTCTTGTAGAGGGCAGGCACCTTTATTGCATCTGTACAAACAAAAGGGTGTTGTTTGGTTGTATTCAATATTTCTAGGGTTAGACAAAAGGTTATATAGGGTCCATACCTGTTTTGCAATGTTGGTTGTGTTGTAATCCAAGTTAACCATAGGTGGCTACATAAGAGTTGGTGTCAAGAATAGACTTGATGTGAGAAGTTGTATCTCCACAAGTTGTTCATGGGTATAGCGGGGTCCCATTGAGAAAAGGGGAGTGTAGAGGAGTCCTTTCATGTTGCTATCAGGATTGTCCAAGAGTCCATGTGAATGTTGAGACCTTAGTTGAGGGTCTAGTGGATTGAGTTTGTGTGAGGAGTCTTTGTTCCTTGGGGCTCTTCATCATAGGGAAAATAGTGACAAATATCCTCATTGAGTCCAAGTGTCAATTCATATGATGACAAGTAGAAATAAGTGCACATGCCAATTTTGGGAGCAAGACACCAAAAAATTAGATTCTTTTCCAATTTGCTAAAAATGGGAAATGTGCACACATGAAATAAGGCTAGTTAGGAGGATAAGGTTGGTTAACAACCATGAGTTAGTTAGGGGGTTAGGTTTAGAGGAAGATTTATAAGAGAGGGTTAAGGTTAGGATCCATGTGCTCCAAATAGGAATAATTTGAATTATTTAATTCAAGTTAGGGAATAAAGAAGAATGACAAAGTGAATAAAATAAAATAAATAAATATATTTAATAGAAGAAAAGAGGAAATAATTAATTAAATGATAGGAAGATACATTAATTAATTAATTGGGTACAACTTAATTGATTAAATTAATTTAGCTAGGGAGATGCTATTAATTAATTAAATAATACAATTATTTAATCAATAAATGTAACAAAGGTGACTAAATTTGATTAATTAAATTAATCAAATTTAGGTGTCCATAAGAAGACAATGATGTAATATAGTTTTGGAAAGATGGAGTAATCGCGGTGTGACCAACTGTTGCCATTTGACATAAGTGCACAGTATGAGGGTCAACCTTGATTGTGACCACCTGATTATTAGCAACAAACTTAATAGAACCATGAAGGGTAGATCAAACAACTCCTAAGGCATGCAACCACAACCTACCTAGAAGAAGATTATAAGGAAAAGGCCCTCACATTACATATACCAAAGTTGGAATAGTAACTTGTCCAATCTTCAAAAGAAAAATTGCAGTGCTTTAAGCGGTCTTACCAATATTGTCAAAAACATAGATAAATAGAGAAGATGCAACAAGAGCATTTAGATTCATTTTAATTTTTGGTAGTTGTATGCAGAAAATTGTGAATGTAAACTAAGAGACTGGAAAGATAAACTAAGCAATCAATAGACACATATTTCAACCACACTTAAGATTAGGATGCTAATAAGGAAGAAAACTAGATTAACAGAATAAAACTAATTAAAGTGGAAACTCTATCTTCCTCCTTCGATTTGATTGTCCCATGATTTGATGTGTGCTTGCTATATGGTAGATACTTGATTGTGCTCCATGATAGTGAATGCAAGATGGATTAAGCTAAAATGAGATGCAAAGATGGTTGCTAAATGGATGTGAATATGAGTGACGATTTTTGCATTATGAGGGTATGAAATTGAAAGTGGATTAATTGAGAAGGAAAATGGGGGGTTTAAATAGGCTTGAATGAGAGATGAAGGGGCACTAGAATGAGACACGTCCTTGAGAAGGGCAAGTGTCATGGATGAGAATGAAATGTGTCTTGAAGAAGGACATGTGTCATTGGAAGGAATGGCATGTGTCCCTAAGGACACATATCCATTTGGGAGTAAGAGACCCAAATTGGAAGGTTATATTCCAAAAGAGATTATAAAACAATGATATTCCCATGTTGTAGGATATTTGGGATATTTTCCCAAAATTTTGAAATTCCCCCAAATTCAAAGGCATTTCCCAAATTTTAGAAAATTTGAGATATTTTGGGAATGTGCACACATATGGTGAGGGCCAAGGGATAAGGTTGAATAAAACCTATGGTTAGCTAGGCGAGTTAGCCTAGAGGAAGGGTTAGATGAGGGTTAAAGTTAGGAGACATGTGAGGGAATTGAATTAATTAATTCAATTAGGAAAATTAAGAGGAAAAATTCAACATTAATTAAATAATCAGATTGTAAAATTTGACATATTTAATAGAAGAAGGGTCAAATTTAATTAATTAATTGATTTTGATTACCAATTTATTAATCAAAAGTGAACTATACAATAATTAATAAAATTATTAGCTAGAAGGAAATAATACCAATTAAATAATGCATAATTATTTAATTAAAGGCATTCAGGATAACTAAATTTAATTAACTAAGTTAATCAAAATTAGGTGTCTACATTTTCCCCTTCATGGTGTCACCAAAATAACATCAATGTGAAGACTAAAAATAGAACTGAGGAGCGAGCAAAATTTTTTAGACAGATGAAAGGACAAGAAATAGGTTTAGAAGGCAAGAATTGTGCTCAAATAGATGATCGTAGGAAGAAAAGGCAAGAAAAATGGTCCCAAAGGGATTGAGACGATGAAAATAGGGCTTTGGGAAGCCCTATATTAGCAAATTTGGAAATTTACAATTCACTTTTACTACACATGAGAGAGAGTTTGGAGCAAATTAGAGCCCTTTTAGATTTTCTTTGCATAGTTGAGAGCTTTGAGTGCATTGGATGAGATGACAACTAGGGAGGTTCTAAGGCATCATGTGGATGTGGTGGTGAGTGTCATGCGGAGTAGGCGACCCGATAAAGAGGTACATC